>NC_051212.1:47896320-48196320 GCF_015220715.1 Pygocentrus nattereri
GTTCAAATTCTACATATATGGGGGGGAAAACTGCCTGTTTGAATTTATTGTATTGGTGAATTTTGCATTAATGCTGAAGTTTGTATGTGTTTGAGCCTGGACTGTGTTTTTGAATGCAGCACAATGCAAGTCGACCAGTCAGTCAGATTTCATGTATCAGTCTTAAAGGTACAGTAACAAACAGCCTGTTTAATTCTGGGCATAAAGAGAGGTTGGGCAATGGTCGTGTAAAATTAATTGTATAATATTTTTGGTAAAATAAGCTACAAGTGGACCTTGAAGAATAACAAAATGCTAGAAAAATATAGTATGTTGGCTTTTTAACGTATAACGGACGTTAATGTAATTGTTTTTTGGACCTTTTTTGTTGCTGCTCATTATAAAATTTTCACATGATGTAAATGGAAGCTGGCTCCAGTATATGGAGATAGATATGAATCATATCATGGACAGAGATGTGTATGACCACGTGTACTGACACTATATGAAAACAAGTGTGCATGCAAGTGAAAAAGAGAGCCACCCTGGCTGGTGCCTGATGACGGACAGGCTTGGCATTTGGCTGTTCTGGTGATAAGGTAGAGGTGAGGTGGGCACGAGTGAGAGAGAGAGGAAATAGCAGAGGACACAAACACACCTGAACGAGTCGGTTTCCTCATTGTGCTGGTGGACGAAGCTCCACAACCCCACCCCACCTCCAGCACACACTCAAATGCTATTAATACATCTGCCCACTGTGCAGGAGTGGGGGGGTTTGGTGCTTTTGGCATTTGCTTCCAAAGAGAATAGGCTGAGCTTTCTTATGAATATGGAGATGAGGCTGGTGTAGAGCAGGGAGAGTGAGTAAGGTATGAAGAAGAAGGTGTGAAGGAGAGAGAACAAGTGTGAGATTTTGGCTAGAGGAGCGATAGATGGAGGAAAAGAGAGAGGAAGAATGGTAAAAAAGGAAGCAAAACAGAAAGATGGTGACGTGTGTGTGTGTGTGTGTGTGTGTGTGTGAGAGAGAGAGGGATGAGGTGTAATGAACAGTCATGACCTCAGTGCTGCTGTGAGTTAAACAGGCCTTGAGCATCTCCACACTCCTCTAATCCCACCCCCCCCCCCCCACCCCCCCAACAACAAATACACAACACACTCTGGGAGAGGCAGGCAGTTAGACTGAACACACACATGCTCAGGCCACTGCTCGTGTTCTGCTGTAGTATCCGCGTGCAGTTTCTGGGACAGTGAGTGGAACGTCAGAACCCACAGGGCTCAGAGAGGTCACAGACAGGTCACGGCTAAATCTGAACTGAACACACTCCCCATCCGACTCTGAAACGCACTGAAAACACACTCTCTACGGCACACACCCTCACACTTTCTGTATTCAGGCCTGTCAGGCTGAATCTGATTTTAGAGGGCTAAAAATAGCTATAACTGATATCAGTCAGCGTAATTTCGGATTCGTTATGTTTAATATTCCAGTAGTTTTAGTTGAATAGCGCTTTAGTGACAGATGTTTTTCTCCTTTTCCACCCTAATATATTCAGTCCAGTAAATAAACGTATAGAATTGTGCATTAAGTTGTTGCCTGAAGGGGGTGTGTTAACTTATTTGCACTTTTAAATCAACAAAACATGTAACTTGACCAAGAACGCCAGATCTTTTGCGTACAACTGCATAGTTTTGTGTTCAGGTCCAACCTGTATTATCATAAAGAGCCTCATAGAGAGCCTCATATTGAACTCTGTACACAGTCCGGATAATTCAGACGCTCCTGTTAATCAAACTGGTGATCGTATTTCAGCCTCCATACAGCTGTCTGTTCTGTGCTAGAGCTCAATGTGGTTGTGTGTCGTTTGTAGTAGTGGAGCAGTGCATCCTGAACAATTGCAAAAATATGACTGTGCATTGTGAAAATTTGAGAATGAACATTTGATTAATTATGCCATCAAATACAATCGTGTTGTTTGTACACCATAAGTTTGCAAACGGCACCGATGAGCACCAGCACACCTGCCTCCCAGCTCTAGTGTCGCTGTGGAACAACATGATTGTAGTTTTTCTTCATTCAAATATTTGGAATAAATTGTGTATTTTCTTGTAATTCTTTAATACAATGAGTATTGATTGACTGAGTGATTGCAGAGAATATGAGGGCACAAGAAGCAGATTTTTGCGACTCCCATTAAGGAAAATCGCATCTTAAGAGGAGCTGTAAATGGAAATACTTCAAACAAAAAAAAAGCATAGTCTAAAGGTTAGCAGATAAATCGCATACCTAGAGCACAAAGATGAATCAGATCTATTACCTGTTATGCTAGCTGTTCTCAGTCAACGCAAAATTAATTTAAACGCCCATTCCAGCTCTGCACCTGCTGTTAATGCGTAGTTTCACAATTTACTCCTCTATTAAAAAATATTTACTTAAAAAATGTCACGAACAAGATGTTGAGTGGTTTGATATGAAGTGCTCCATTCAAGAGAAACTCGCCAATTCAGAAATGGTCGCAATGGTGGTGAGAGGAACCAGACGTCTCAAGAGTAAAGTGCCTCTAAAAGCTGACTCACAAAGTTATTACATGAAATGGTTATGAATACGCTGCCTGGTGGCTGAGACATTGTTTGACAATAGTTTTGAGAAATCTTGGGCCTAAAATGCATTTATAAGATACGTGCAATATAGTATCCATCAGAAAAGATGTGTGGGTTCATTGACCATTCATACTGTAAATAAAATGACTATTTATATTGCAGACTTTGCAACCCCTGGTTCCACCACTATACTCTCAGAAATAATGGCCTGAAACTCTCACTGGGGCAGTTTCCCTCCCGTCTTTGGCGTGGTACCCTCCAAGGGGCATCTCAGTACTTTTAGTCAGGGATCATAACTGAACCATAATCCACTGAAATTATATTTTCTAAGCTGTGCTGACTCCACACCCCCCTGTCTCGTCTCCAGGCTTTTTATTTCTGTTTTATTTCTGTTCTGTTTTAAAACATTCGGTTATGAAAAGGTGTGTAAATGTAAACTTTTCCACTAGGAGAAACTTACATAAGGTTCACCATTGAACCTTAAAAGCTCTGTTGGACCTCTGAGGGCACATTTACATTGATTGTACCTTGATTAACAAAAAATGTACCCGCACAGAACCTTTATTTCTGACAGTGTACTCTACAGGAACCAGAGTCTTGAGTCGCATCAGCCACTCTAATCATCTGAACCATTGAATTATGCAGAAATTTTGAAAAGCACTGGAATTTCCCTTAAACTTTCAGAATCTTTTTCATAGGAGATGATAAAGTCTCTTGAGCTTAAGACCAGTGGTTCTGTTAACATAGCTGAGTCATAGTCTGACTTGTGGACGTAGACGGGGGGACCTGTACGTTTGTCGTATGCAAATGAACATGTTAGTCTCTGTACAGCTGGAGAGCTTGTTTGAGGTCTAGAGGTTAACATAAGACATAAAGAGAGCGAAAAGGGAGGTGTAGGTTCTGTAGGTTTGTGTACTGTATGTACTGCATGTGCTTAAACCACAAGGGGTGTGTTTGTGGGTGCACACTTCAATTTTAAACGGTCTCAACTACATAAATGACGCATTAGTTTCACAGCAGTGACTGGGTAGAAACACTACTTTACAATATAGTACGTCTGCAGTTTGCGAGGTTAGCACGAACACCTGGCTTAAATGTATTGTGAGTGAACACATTCAGTGGTCATTCAGTCTATCCAGATGTTCTGTGAGAATTTCCTCAGAGTTTTGTTAAGAGCAGTGGTCAGTTCTCTTCGATTTTATCAGCTGTGGCATGCAAACTGAAAAATACCGGAACTGTGGTGTATGCCAATGCTTCTTTTGCCTGTAATGCTTTGTCAATAGTACCACCAAGTGGTCCACCCAAGCAATTACACGTCATACATGTATTTTGATCTCGCTTGTGTGCATTTGCAGAGATGGACCTTTAAGAATTAAGTGTGTGCATGTGGATGGGTCTTTTGTAAAGTGTGTATGAGTGGATGGCCTTGACCTAACTGTCCCCTGCTGGACTGCAGAACAGACAAGCAGAGGGCCTTTTGGTAGCCTTGCAGGCTGTTATCTGGTAAAGGACGTTGGTGATTTGCTGTGTGCGTGTGAGACTCTGGAGCCCAGGCCATTGGTTGAGACTGATGATCTTTCCCTCTGGCTTATAAAGGCCATATGCTTTGCATTCAGATATGAGAGAGAAAGAGAGAGAGAGAAGGGCCTCGCATTGATAGAACCGAAGCTCTTTGTTTCGGTGTTCGTGCATTTATAATAGTCCAAATAATCGTAATAGTCAACTTATAGCACCCAAACAAAAACATATGTTGCATTATGTATGTTGTCAGCATATAGTAAGGTATTTTCTCTTGGGGTGCTCAATTCAGAGGCTCCTAGATATCTGATGTATTGGCCTGCACTCATGCATAAAGCAAAACTTAATTTGAGCAACAGGGGTTGCTTGTTGTGTAGCAGTCACAACAAGAAAATACTCAGTTTGGCCTGATGCAGATAGTTAAAAACATTTGGGTGCAGCTTGATGTGCTGTATTACCTTCGTATAACATTCTATATGTTCTGTATTCTGTTGTTGCTTTCTATACACCGTATGTTCTGTTATGTAAGCAGAACACAGATCCAGATCCACAGATCCACCAATCCTTATCCGTGCCCCGCCCACAAATGTGTTGTTTCGAACACTGTTATGAGGCTGGACAAACTTTAATACTTTAATCTAAATCACACACACACACACACACACACACACACACACACACACACACACACACACACACACACTATACATATATATATATATATATATATATAGTGTGTGTGTGTGTGTGTGTGTGTGTGTGTATGTGTGTATCTATATATACATGTATAGAGGCTTAGACTACAATTAATCCTCATCCACATGCACATGAAACTGTAATGTTTTGGGAAATAACCAAACATGAGGAGGAGATACAGATTATTTTTTTAAAAAGTCATCATATTACTTAAATACATACAAAGTAAAGCATGTATAATGTTAAAAAGCAACAGTTGCCCCTGTTGTACGTTTTTTTTGGAGTAAAAATTGCTCTGTATTCTTGATATTTATGTATCAAGATTAAGATTAACATTTGTTTTGTTTGCAACTGAAGTGTGAGATTTCTCACATGAATGAAGCCACAGATTTCACGTAGAGCAAACTGTGACCCAAAAAGGACTGGAGGAGTCCACCTGCATCAGAAAGGTGTTGCTGGATGGTCCGAAGCTCGCCCTGATTGATCTAAACGTTGATTTATAATCTGCAATACCCTCAACTAACCTGCCGTTGTGCAGCAGAAGTTGCCATTGTGATGTAGCCCAGTAAAAAGTGCCTTTGAGACATTGTGAGCTGGAAAATGTAGGGATATCAAACTAAGCTTAAAGTTAGCTGGCTAAACGAACTCTATGGGCCCGTTTCATAAAGCAGAAAAATAAATGGCTTTTGGACCAATCAGGACGAGCTGACCAATCAGGGGCTGACACCAAAGTAGACCCCACTGGTGAACTATTCTTTATTTTTCTTTAACGTTTGTGGCATCAATCACATGAAGAATGTAGCTTTTTATCATAAGACGTAAATCATACTATGTAGGTATTGGCAGTGTAAAGTGATTGTTACTCAAATAAGCTGTAACCGTTATAAATCCTTTATTACCACATTTCTTTTTCCTTCTTTGAAGAAAAAGCGGATTAACACCTCCTGTTTAACACGATTGGATGATCGTCATTGTCAGACATTCTTGTGCACATGCAAGGGTTAATCATAGCTTGACTATCTGGCTCAACAGGGAAGGTTGTTATCTGTCTTCATCAAGCGAGTTAACCACTGTTCCAGCACAAATGCATAAAATAAACGCCGTTGGAAATTAGTGACGCCCTCAAAACTTCCATATATTGCCAAAGCTCAGTTCTTATTAGGTTGGATGTCATTCTTACGAGCTTGCAGTTGCTCAAAAAGAAGACATGTTGGGGTGGAGCGTGGGCAAGTCAGTTAAGCCAATTCACAATTTTTGTGCGATTTCTAGAGAGACGGTTGAGCTTGATTGTCTGTTATAGGAGCTTTTTGGAAGCGGTCACACTTTTCAGCAGCAGCATGTTCCTTTATAACACAAGTGTATAAATGACGTAGGCCGGACCCCTGTAAGTGGTGTTTCTCCGGTGCAGCGTGTGTGTGCGTGAGTGTCGTTGGAGCAGCAGCAGGTCCCAGCAGCAGCGCCCTCGTTTCGTGTCTCATCTCCCTCTTCTCTCTTAAAGGGCCCTCCCGGCTCGCAGCCGTCTCCCCACGCACAGCCTCCCCCACACAACCCCAGCAACCCCATGATGGGACCCCATGGCCAGGTAAGACACACACACACACACACACACACACACACACACACACACACACACACACACACACACTCTCTCTCTCTCTCTCTCTCTCTCTCTCTCTCTCTCTCTCTCTCTCTCTCTCTCTCTCTCTCTCTCTCTCTCTAATGAACTGACCCTGCGGAGTAACATTCACATTAGCGAGTAGCTGAGCTCTAAGATTAACGACGGTGCTCAGGAAACAGACCTGAGGCACATTCAGGGAATGAAGCAGTGCTTTAGATGGTTAGTTATGGCTGATGTTGGAATCCTGTGGGTATAGAACCTCCCCCTTTCCCTAAAATGCGCACACATACCCACCGTGTTGTCAGACTATTAGAAACGCCAACCGTGTATCTACACTATTGACCACTTGATCAGAAAGACTATGTTATAGGCTTACAGTTACTGACTGCAGCTGCTATCTGCACCATTCATCATTGATCAGTTTCTGACCACAAAATAGCTGTTGACCAGCTATTATTTGGGTGGTGGTTCGTTCTAAGCACTGACATGATACTGTGTTTGGAACTGGTACATGTTGGAGGTCTGTATGGGCTTGAAATTCAAGCCCGAACACGACCCGTATGAACGACTGTGAGACCCGACCCAAATCCAAAGCCTAATTTGAAACCTGAACATGACTCGAACACGAAAGTCGAACCCACTCACACACGCTAGTGGATGGATTATGGCAGATACAGTTTTACAGTGCTTTGCTTTGTTACCAAGCGCTTGTGTAAATCAGTAGAAAATGTTTTAAACTGGTGTTTTACACATATGTAATGCACTAACAGTCTTTATTGTTCATAGTTACATTGAAAATGTGCACAAAATTTACACAGGCATATTCTTTCCAATGTTAACAAACCTACATAGAAATCCTCATTAGAAACCAAAACCAAGACAGATCCAAGATGGATTCTGCCAGAACCCGGCCCAAAACCTGATGTTTTTTGGGTCCTGATGGGGTTGGGTCGCAGCTTTGTTGCTGGACTTTTGTCACTGCTAGGTTGAGAGTGGATCATCACCCAGAAATATTCAGCCAGCAGTGGCTCTTTGGTCAGAAACTGGCCAGTGATTGAGAGCTAGAAGATAGCTAACACAGTGTGCATCAAGGGGGTGGAGCTGCAACATAGGGGTTTCTAATAAAGTGGCCATTGAAATGTATATACACTCGTACATAAACCTGAAATCAAACCAAGCATTTAATAATTAAAACATCTGCCTTGTTTCATCCACTGCCCAGGCCTTAGCGTAAGATGAGGAAGCTTTGTGTAGATGCCCAATCTCTCTCGCGCTCTCTCTCTCTCTCTCTCTCTCTCTCTCTCTCTCTCGCTCTCTCTCTCGCGCTCTCTTTCTCTCTCTTTCTCTGTCCAGCCCACACCCAGTGTCTCCATACCTAGAGTCGTTGGCTCTGGAGCGGATGAATAATTCAGGGTCCTCCCTCTTTCACTCCCACCCACCATCAGTAGCACATTAATATTGCACAGCCTGATGCTGTAGAACACACACACACTGAGTCTCTAAAGGAACAGTCAGACAGGATTCACATCATTTTATACTTTTTCAAGTGAAGCACAATAAGGCAGCTTTACCGTTCTCACTGTTTTAGTTTTACACTAGAGTTGCTTGCCGATCTTAGCAAACAGTGACCTGCCTGCCAATTAGCATGATGACGTTCGTATGCCGAAATCTTTTTCTGTAATTGCAGTAAAACGATGTTAATTTCTGTCGAATGGTTACTGATTAGGTAGCCTTGATCGTTTTTTTTCATAGCATCTAGAAAATAATTGGTCGTTCACTTGGAATTTAGCATGTGTTAGAATTACTGATCTGTTCTAAGTTCTGAGGCATTTACGAACAGGGTTATTATGAAAGCTTAGCAGTGACTCTTTATTTCAGCTATTTCAACTGTAAAGTTGTGCCGTTGTTCTGTAGTTGGTGTTAAACCCCTGAAAGGAACTCTGGGTCCGAGTTGTTTTTCTCTGTGGAAAAAAATGAACGCTCCCTTTCGCACCCTGTGCTATTCAGAAATGAGCCAAAACTGATATTGTTTGTCCTGGTGTACGTTTTCCTGAGAATGCCGCTGGTTCAAAATATGATTTCTACATGCAAGCTAACGTATATTAGTCCGTATATTAACTGATATGAAACTCTGAAGTAAAAACGTATACAGGACAAACTTTACCGGCTTTGGTTTTGTTTACCACAAACATTCAAAAAGTTTTTTTCCCCCCTAAAGAAATTCTGTTTGGACCTAGACGTCCTAATATGGACAAGACACAGTGGTCTGTCAGCATTTAATGTTGATTTTTATAAACCGTAATTGGTTAAAGTGCTGCAGTATTTATCAAAGACCGTGCTGCGTGCAAATGAGTGAAAATTCCTTTAGGTGCTATTGCTTATATAGAAGCACATAGATTAACACACGAATCAACATTTACATGAAAAGTTCTGTCGCACAGGCACTCACACAGAGGATATCTGAGAGTACTACCATTACGCTATCCTCCCTTTGCCCTGCCCAGCTCTTTTCAGTGGTAACAGCACTCCACTTAGCTGTGAAAGCCAAACCCATCCACTCACACACCCACACTCTCCAGCCTGTGTGGCTTCTCTTCTCTCCACACTGTGTCAACATGTTTTTCCTGAGATCCTCAAGCTGGCAGAGCCCAGCTGAGCTCTTAGCCAAAATCCCGGACCGCAAGTGGCTCCAGTTCCGTCTCGGCAGAGTCTGTCCACCGGTTTCGCGTGTCTGGGCGCTCGTGCGGCTTTGTTGCGGTCAGCTTTTCTGCGTTTCCCCATGGCTGTCTGAGTGCGGGCTTGACCACACAAGGCCTGCTTCTCTCCTCAGGATGACTTTTATCTGTTCGGATGAAACTCGCACGAAAGTGCATTTGGTGGTTGATGTCATGATGTCAGACTCTCCTTGTGAAGAGTGTGGGTGTGTATGTGTGTGCGAGAGAGAGAGAGAGAGAATATGCACCCTATGAAGTTTTTGAAAACATTTATGTGTGGTGTCAATAATTTTGGCTACTCTGACTACCTCTTTTTATTTATATCTGAAGGCCTCAGTCATGTAGCTGGTCTAGTTACTAGATTGATATATTTACAGATTCTGTATTCTTGGTTTTACAAAAATGAAAGCAGAATAATTCACAAATGTCCTGTCTGTGACCAACACTTGCTCTCGTCCAATATTTGGAAAACCATTACAGAACGCTGTCAGATATCCCATTTAACTATAGGGAAACTGTTGCACAGTTGTACCTTCCGTGGTACCGAATAGTGCGTTAGTAATTTCAGCGATAGTTATTTTGTATGCTAGTGAAAGGTAATGTTATTTAGCGACTCTAAACCAAGACTGGTACAGTCTGTCATTGGGTTGAATTGGATTTTGGCCACCATTCTGTAAAGCTAGTCCAACATAGAGACAGTTGTGGGTGGAGCAAAACGGGTGAATGGGAAGTTGCCGCTTTTGGAGAAAAATATATTTATCTCTAAAATTCTCTGTATGGATGTGCAACTCTTGCTGATGTACTCGGTGATGTAGGCGAGACTGGACAACTGATGTATCTGAAATTGAGTTTTAAAGCACGCAGCTTAATAAAGAGTTCACCTATGTGTGTATGTGTGAGAGAGAATTCTACTCTGAGCAGCACTTGAGTGTGTGCGTTGCTGAGCAGAAAGGCTGGGTGTCTTACGTTAAATGTACATTTTTGATGCCATCCCCATTTTCGCCCTGCTCTGTGCATCTGCCTGCTGCATTCCACCTGCTCCAGCTGGGCTTTGCTGCTGCCATCCATGTAGCCCTTGTTGAGCTGCTCTTTTACAGCCTTTTATTTTACTTATTTTACTCTCTTACACTATAGACCGAATAACACGGTGATAATAATGAAGAAAAAACTGGTTTTTTTTTTTTTTTTTTTTTTGTTCTTCTCCATCCTTCTCTCCAGCCGTTCATGTCTCCGCGGTACCCAGGTGGACCCCGGCCGTCCCTCCGTATGCCAAACCAGGTACAGACTCCAGTTCCATAACACCTTATTGTGTCTGATTATATCTTTGTCGTTTGTAGAAATCTATTAAAATGTACCGTCTTTGTGATTTAGCTGTGATTAGTTGGCAGTGTGTATCATGATAATTAAAGCAGTAAAATAGCAGCAGCACTCAAAATGATGCACAACTGTTCAATAAATAATTACATTTGTTATTAATAATAATTGAAAAAAAATTAGCTTATTCATGAAGAAATGTAATTTGTTTATAGTAAGCTGTTGGCAACCATGGACCGCTGAAAAAGGAAGAGAACCATCATCAGTTATTACATAATTTCATGAACTTCATTTAAATAATTTTATTAAAGTACAACATTATTTTTAATTCTCCTACCACTTTCTCTTAAAGGGTTAATCAGAACCTAATAGATGCACTAATTTAAATGATTTCTGCATTGCTACATAATACAGTGTTTTTATGTATTTTTAAGGCTTATGCACACCGATCAGGCATAACATGACCACAGCTCAACTTACTATATAGGAACACTTTGTAGTTCTACAGTTACAGACTGTAGTCCATCTGTTTCTCTGCATACTTTGTTAGCCCCTTTAACCCTGTTCTTCAGTCGTCAGGACCCTTATGGACTCTCACAGAGCAGGTACTACTTGGGTGGTGGATCATTCTCAGCACTGCGGTGGTGGTAGTGTGTTCGTGTGTGTTGTGCTGGTAGGAGTGGATCAGACAGAGCCGTGCTGCTGGAGATTTTAAATACTGCCCATTCACTGTCCACTCTATTAGACACTCCTACCTTGTCAGTCGACCTTGAATGAAGTCAGAGACGACAGCTCATCTGCTGCTGCACAGTTTGTTGTCATGTTTGTCATCTCCAGTCCTTCATCAGTGGTCACAGGATGCTGCCCACAAGACGCTGTTGGCTGGATATTTTTGGTTGGTGGACTATTCAGTCCAGCAGTGACACTGAGGTGTTTAAAAACTCTTGCAGCACTGCTGTGTCTGATCCACTCAGACCAGCGCAACACACACACACCTTCACCATATCAGTGTCACTGCAGTGCTGAGAATGAGCCACCACACAAACAGCACCTGCTCTGTGAGGGTCCATGGGGGTCTTGACCACTGAAGAACAGGGTAAAAGGGGGCTAATAAAGTATCAGAGAAACAGATGAACTACAGTCTGTAACTGTAAAACTACAAAGTGCCCCTATGTAGTAAGTTGAGCTGATAAAATGGACAATGAGCGTAGAAACAAGGAGGTGGTCATAATGTTATGTCTGATGGGTGTACAACCCCAATTCCAATGAAGTTGGGACGTTGTGTAAAACATTAATAAAAACAGAATACGATGATTTGCAAATCCTTTTCAATCTATATTCAATTGAATCCACTACAAAGACGAGATATTTAATGTTCAAACTGATAAACTTTATTGTTTGCAAATATTCACTCATTTTGAATTTGATGCCTGCAACACGTTCCAAAGAAGTTGGGACAGGGGCGTGTTTACCACTGTGTTACATCACCTTTCCTTTTAACAACACTCAGTAAGCGTTTGGGAACTGAGGACTCTAATTGTTGAAGCTTTGTAGGTGGAATTCTTTCGCATTCTTGCTTGATGTACAACTTCAGTTGCTCAACAGTCCGGGGTCTCCGTTGTCATATTTTGCGCTTCATAATGCACCACACATTTTCTGAAGTGTTCCTGAGCCCATGTGGAAATATCCGTTACAGAATGATGTCGGTTTTTAATGCAGTGCCGCCTGAGGGATCGAAGGTCACGGGAATTCAGTGCTGGTTTTCTGCCTTGTCGCTTACTTGCAGAGATTTCTCCAGATTCTCTGAATCTTTTGATGATATTATGGACTGTATGGATGATGAAATCCCTGAATTCCTTGCAATTGCAATCGCTCCATCCTTGCTTGTGAACGACTGAGACTTTCAGGGATACTTCCTTTATACCCAGTCATGACACTCACCTGTTTCCAATTAACCTGTTCACCTGTGGAATGTTCCAAACAGGTGTTTTTGAGCATTCCTCAACTTTCCCAGTCTTTTGTTGCCCCTGTCCCAACTTCTTTGGAACATGCTGCAGGCATCAAATTCAAAATCAATGAATATTTGCAAAAAAACAATAAAGTTTATCCGTTTGAACATTATCTTGTCTTTGTAGTGTATTCAATTAAATATAAGTTGAAAAGGATTTGCGAATCATTGTATTCTGTTTTTATTTATGTTTTACACAACGTCCCAACTTCATTGGAATTGGGGTTGTATTTTTTTTTAGGCATCTTAGTTACTGTCTTCTGTGAAAGGCTCTGCATGGTTTATTATTAGAAATGAACTGGAACTCTAGACCAGTGATGAGTGACATCGACTCATAGAAATATGTAAACATTGATAAAATGTAGATCCACCTGGATTAGCATTACAGAGAAATGTGTGTATACAGGGTTATAAATGCAGTAAAGTGAGTGAAACGTATGTCTTTGCACAGTAACTCAGCATCGCCTAATTGTTCTGCTCTTGTGGTAAATGTGTCATCAAATATTGGTTTGAGATCAGTCAGTCTAAACACCTGTGTGATGATGTATAATAGCTGGTACTGATATAATTCTAATATCATTGTTCATCCCTATTAATTATTGTTGTGTCCATTTTATTAGTGTTTTGGCTTTTTTAAAAACTGAGTGATTGTCAGAATAATCATCTGTTTTTGATAGGGACAGCAGAACCTTGTTTTATGGTCCATAAAACTGCTGTCTTATTAAATATATACATAGAGCATCTGTCGGTACTTATCGACTTACACAAGTCGTCCTTCAAATGAATCAAATGATTCGTCCTTCCAAATGAGGCGTTTTTGTTTGCCGTGTATTGTGCTTTTCCTCATATCTAGGTAGGTTATGACGTCAATAAGTAAGTCTTCTTTTCTCCTTCCCTCAGCCTCCTGTTGGAGTTCCAGGGTCACAGCCACTCTTGCCAAACAGTCTGGATCCCACTAGACCACAAGGTATCAGTCTGCATGAACAAAGAATAGCCAGAACCCTTGATGCAGAGCCTAACACCAGCGAACAGTCAGGAGAGTTCGCTGCAGCCGTTTTGCAAATAAGAATATTTGGTTAGTTTCTTTCTGTTTCCTTTTTTAGGACATCCCAACATGGGCGGCCCAATGAGAATGAATCCGCCTCGAGGGATGGGTGGCATGGGCCCACAGGTGTGAAAATAACCTCCCCTTAATGATGCGCGCGAGCACACACACACACACACACACACACACACACACACACACACACACACACACACACACAGTTTTAGTTTTATACTGTGTGTCTCGTACATATTTTGGATATGTTCCTACCTACGTGTAACTAAATTGTCCCATGTATATTATATATGTAATTCATGATTTATAATATGTTCTAGATGTATTTTATATGAGACCTGTGCAAAAGTCAGGAACCACCATTTACTTATTCTCTAGTAAAACGGCCATTCAGTACAAGTTTAGTACTTCAATATTAGGTTATCCACTTCCATAAGGAAACAGGAGTTTCCAAAACTGGAGCTCAAAAAATGATTAAAAGATACAGAAAAGTGAGACTCCTAACAACCACCTGCGAGACGATACTTAAAGCTTTCATCTTCGAGAGAGAGGCAATAATCAGTCTCCACTTTTGCTTCAGATCTGAAAAAACAGGTGTTTCTGTGCATTCTTCCATTGTAAATCCCTTAATGAGAAAGAAAATAGATTATAAAAAATAAAAAGAGAGAGAGAAGAAGAAAATGCAACAGACTTCCAAGTCTGAGCTTTGAAGGTGTGGAAAAATAGCCCTCAAATATTCTGTGTATTTTTAGTTAAAATATGCTTTTAACAGACATTGAACAAATGAATAGCTGTTTTGGCAGGACATGAAATAAATGCAACAAACACTCCGCCTTTTGAATAGTACACTAAAATTGTACTATTAGACACAGAGTCCCCCATTTCTGAAAAATGTATGTGAACAGACACACATGCGTATGCGTGTGCACCCACACACACTCAGTTCTAGAAGTCCATTCTGTAATCAGTTAAGTGTATAGAAAAGTTTTTGCTGGAACAAGACTGATGACCTCCTGCTTCTTGTCCACTGTTCAGAAACACTACTCTTACTTAATCCCACACATACACCCTCACACACACACACTCACTCACTTACTCACTTCTTGTGTTTGGCAACCATGGCAGCTTACAAATCAGCAGCTGGTGTGGCATCTGTTAGACAAATTGGTTTGAGAGCAGAACAAAGCTCCGTGGTGAGGGTGTGTTTATTTGTATGTGTGCGAGAGAGAAAGAGGGTCAGGACACAGTCCAGCCCCCCAGCTCCCCCCCCCCCACCCCCCCCACCCCACCCTAGTCCCAGTGAGCTCTCAGCTCAAGGTGGGCTGCTTTCTGAATTAGTCTCCATCATCACTGAGTTCCCGTCTACACTCAGCCACAGGCAACAGGGTTTAAAGAGTACTTTCCCAAAAGAACCAGTGTTCCCAATAATGAGTGGAGGCCTGATGCCAAAAAGATCATACTAACTGAAACACAACTTTCATTTTTTTTCCAAGTTGAGAGTTTAATGACTGTTTACGATCATTCAGTTTGATTACTATTCAAATGTAGTTATGTAATTACTGAGACCACTTGTCCTTTTAGCGCTAATTATCGGTGAAATCGATGCGTGGAATTTATCGTACCACAACGTGGAGCTTGTGCATTGTAAGACTGTTGCCACACAGGAAGCATGTGAGCAGAAATAGTGTTTTTCATTAAAAAGTTTTAGTTTAATCTGTAGTCTTCAGAGACTTTTAACATCAAGTCAGTTTTAACAGATGAAATCAGCAGATGTTGAAACCAAAAGCACATCAGACTTGTTAATAAGCAGTTCGAATGCAGATGAAAGTTAGCATTTTTTATATATATATATATATATATATATATATATATATATATATATATATATATATATAAAATTATATAATACATTTATTTATTTATATGTATGTAACTGAAGAGACACGGAGACAGGGAATTAGCCTATTCTGGTAAAGAAGACAAAAAAACGAACAAAGTGATTTTCAGCAGCATTGCAAAGCTGATGAAGGCTCTATAGGATCTGATTCAGCTTAGAGCTCCTAACACCAAAATTAGCAAACAGAATAAACTATAGGAACTGCCAAAATTTGACTTTTTCAGATCTTCTGAGTATGTGAGTCTAATACACACATTTACACACATTTAGCTTAGATTTGGTTTCTTTCACATCAACATTTACTCTCCACTCCTGATGTTTTCATTCAAAAATGTGAAGAAAAATGTTTTTCTCTCTGTACAGCAGTAACTGTACAGACACCCAACGGCTTTCCCTCAAGTTCATATCATAATAAAACATCTCTTCTACTTACAGACACAAATCTGGTATGGATTAAAAGTTTAGAATCTGCATTTGCAACAAAATGTCTCTGCTTCTTTCAGTGAGCTAACAGTGAGAAATAAGATTCAGCCATGCTTTGGTTACTGCTGGTGATAACAGTGACTGTTGTCCATGAGTTGATTGGTTACACAGTTGTACTGCTGGGTTATGTGTGGTTATAAACAGTATTTTCCCCCTTTTGCAGAACTATGGTGGGATGAGGCCACCACCCAACTCTCTCGGTGGGCCTGGCATGCCAGGAATGAACATGTGAGTAGTCAACACGCTCATCAATATTGCTGGAGTTAAACGGCAATTTCTTATTTTTACTTGTCAGAAATGTTCGGCCAACGTTTCTCTTACACATCTCTCTCCATAATATAGATTGTCTGTTTTATGGATTTATTATCATGATTAATCTAGTAATGATAGTTTTTAAAAAAGGTCCATAATACAATTAGACTTAACTGAACAATAACCATGCATTTAAACCAGGCATTTAAAGAAAAAGATGAGCTTAAAAGACAGAATTACAAAAAAAACAGAACTTTTTTTTAGTTGCTGAAACAGTACATTTAAACGAGTGTGTCCATCATGCTTTATTTCTTACTGTAACAGAGACCAGTAGGAGAATTTAAACTACATTATAGTCACATAATTATTAGCAATTCACTAAGACGGTCATTTTACTTGTTTTTCTTTTTCTTTTTAATCGAGCAATCTTGACAGTCCTGGTCTGTTTGTTTATTCTTTCTCTCAGGGGTCCAGGAGGGCGAGGTCCTTGGCCGAATCCCAACACTAACTCTGTAAGTCTGAGCTTGGGGCTAATTAAACAAACAGAAGAATATAGTGGCCGTGGTTAGAACTGAGGAGAAAAAAAACTCATCTGTGCTCTTTTTTTGCTCTCTTCACTCATAGATAGCATACTCCTCTTCATCTCCGGGCAACTATGTGGTAAGTAACAGGGCTTTAACCACCCTGTCGGCTCGTCAACTCAGCGCCAGCTCAGTCTGTTATCTCTCCCCTGCTTCACCCCCAGGGGGAAACTTTAAAACGCAAGTTAATAGTTTCTTTCGGGAGCAAAAATAATGCCTAAGCACATATTAAAGTTTCTAAACGTATTGATTTTTGCTTGAGCATTCTTTTGTTTTTGCTGCAGGCGACGCTGGTTGCACATGCAGAATATGTGGGCATTAGTCATAGTGCCATAATAGCTCCCCTGTGTCTTTGTTTAAAATTACTCCTCCGGCTTTTTTTAAGCCGAGGAGAGTGTTTATGGTGTTCCTAAAAATGGAAAATGGAATTTGTGTGTGTGTGTGTCTTCCTCAGGGTCCGCCAGGAGGAGGTGGGCCTCCAGGTACCCCCATCATGCCTAGTCCAGGAGGTGTGTAAAATCTACAAACACATTTGTTTTTGTACAGTATTATACAATGTCAGGACAAGGAGTTTTGCATAGGCTGCCTGTGTGACTCATCACGATAAAAGCATCACAATACAGACATATTTGGTCAATGTTTACCAGAAGCAACTATATTGATAAAGAGTAAATAAGGTGGGGGAAATAATAATGACATTTTTAAATGAATGTTTACCTTAACTGTTTAATTTTTAATATAAATAAGCAATGCTTATATTGTAGGTGTGGTTTGTTCACTCTGAGGTGCTGGTTAGAGCACAGAGAGGCAGAGGAGTGAACTTTCTGCAGTTTTAATAAAGGCAGCAGCACAGCAGTGATTTATGTTGAAGGATCTGCGTGTGAGAGTGTAAAAATCACTGAACAACAACAGAGCACTACAGACATGTAAATAAAATGCTAACGTTTAAACAAATTTGCTAATTGCAGGCTGCACACTTATAACTCACTAACGCACCAGAATGAAGCGCGTTATTAGTAAACGAAGGGAAGAACGCTGAGGGCAAATCGTTACTGTCCAAAAAAATCAAGCAGTACAGCAGCTGCCCTTTACACTGTGTGAAACTTTTATTAATAGAAGTGCTTTGAAATGGCTTGTATAAAATCTCTTAACCTTAATTTATAAGTAAAGACAGTTTTTGACGTCACCTGTAAAAGTACATTGATGGAGCCACACCCTCATGGTTGGTATAGTGTAGTGGGTGAAACCTCTGCCTTTGCTGTAGACCAGGGTTCAGTGCCCTGCCCGGGCAAGCACCCTACACTATACTAATAAGAGTCCTTGGGCAAGACTCTTAACACTGCCTTCAGCGACCTGTGTAAAAATGATCAAATTGCTCTGGTTAAGAACCAAATGCTGTAAATGTTAATGTCATTTACAATGTAGCCAAGTCAATACATAGTCAATTAAATAGTAAAAGAATTTAAATCCGTATGTATTCGTGTTTGTAAATGTCATGATGCTTTGCTGTAGAGCCATTTTAAACGCAGCCCCACCCATATTTATTTTATATAGGTTGAAATGAACATTCACCAAAGTTTGAACTATTTTCTTACGTTAGCACATTCTGTACAAGGAACAAACTTTAGTGCACAATTTTGATTTATTTTCTTAGTTTATGTGCCTTTATGTACCATGTATGTAAATACAGGGTGAGTCAAAATTCACAGGACACAGTTTTGTTTTATTTTATTTTTCATGCTGTCACAAGCCTCCGCGATGCGGTGCTGAAGGTGGTGTTTGTTGTGGATTTTCTCAGCATACACAATTTGTTTGAGATGACTCCAGAGATAAAAGTCGATAATAAAATAAAACAGTGTCCTGTGACTTTTGACACTCACCCTGTACTTGGAGTGGCACTGATCCAATAGCAGGTATTAGTGTTGTGCTTATATCAGTAGAAAATGCTGGATTGGATTTCTGAGAAGAAAAGAAGAATTAAGCAGATACAGTCCTGTAAAAAAGCTGTCCTGAACAAGCCCACACTCATTGTGTGATGTGAAGTTGTTAGCTGTGGGTTTATTTTCATGGGGTATCATAGGCTACTTTTAGGTGATCGTCTTAAGAGAAGTGCTTCAGGTGAAAATAACGTTTTTAAAACTAAACAGTTTTTAAAGAAGATATGCCAATTACATAATATATACATACATAATAACTATTTTCTATGTACTGTACTGTATATGTGTAAGTATTTGTGTATTATATTTCAGATGTATATGTAAGAACTTATATAATCAGAACTTTGTAAGCTTAACTCTAATCTGAACCTCAGCAACAATAAAAGCACACACAAGCACACAAGGAAGCACACGCATATATACAATCTCACTGCCTCCCCCTTGTAACCACCTCATAGACGAGAACTGTTCATATTTCCCTCAGAACGATGCTCAATGCTTCTCGTTCACCGTCCCTAACCCCTCCCCCTCAGCACCACCAGCCAATGTCAGCACAAGGTTGCTGCATTATCTTAGTGTGGCTGTGTGGACAGCAGCAGCACTTCAGCAGCAGGAGAGGAAAAAAACATGCCGCGCTACATTCTCTCCCCTCCCCCACATTCACAGTGACGTAATCCTAACACAGCCACCCTCGCCTCAACCTGGGCTCGGACACTCTGTCTCTCCGAGAGACTCGTGAAACATTCAAGAGCACAGCAGCTTCTAAGAAAACTCGCTCGAGCTCCGTATCGATCTGGTGTGCAGTTAAAGTGTGTGTAAATGAGCCAAGGGGAGACCCTCGTCCTCGGGGTTAGATCCATATAATCCGTTACGCATTTCATTGCAGTGGAGCGATGCGTGTTTCATTTTCAGTGAAGATGAGAGTCTCGTTGATGAATTTCTGAACATGATGCAAATGAGAAGCGAAGTTTGCCAGGCGACCAGTCAGATTATTGAAATGTGGTATTTTTTTTGTCATGAGTCACGCCCATATTCTACACTTGAGAAGATTCAGTACTTCTCAGATGCATCAAGCAGGAGATAATAATAATGGAGAAATCATCATCTTTTCAAAATATGTGACTATTCAGCAGAAGATAAATTACATTGGTAAATAATGTGCCACTTTTACTCTGGGCAGCTTTCATTTTAGAAACACGCCCACCAAGCAGCCAAACATTGGCAAGCGTAGCGATTTGCTTCATTGTAATGACAATGCAGCCTTACTCTGCTCAGGGCTGACTTTCCCACTCTGTGAGAACTGACCCTCTTGTTTTCTTTCTCTTTGGCAGACTCCACAAACTCCAGTGAAAATATCTACACAATGATGAACCCCATCGGTCCAGGAGGCAACCGGCCCAATGTGAGTGTTCTCTTGTCTAATCACTGAACAGTAGTGAGAAATACAGTCCAGGAGGTCCTCCTCAATTTCTGGCTCTTAAACTGATTAAAAATCAGACTCACTCCAGAATTAGTCAGTTGTCCAAGGAGTGTTTGCTTCTTTAGCTTTTCCACTTAATCTGAGTTTTACAAGTAATGGAAGCTTATAGCTAGTTAACATCATACAAACTACATGCCTAAATCATCACTCACTTGCCTCAAATCATATTGAAATTCCAATATATTATCTATAAAAATGAGCAGAAGTTTTTAGTTATGCAGCATACTTTTGTCCAAAGATGCAAGGTAAGTCTGTGAACATGTTTTGACTGATCGACTACATTTAGTGGGAACATTTTTTTTGCCAGTGTTTAACATGGTGGCTGAACTGTAGTCTTAATATTGGTCAATATTAGTCATGTTTCTGGAGGCAAACCCCAACAATGTACTGATAGTTTTATGTCCCTGATTTCATAATTTGAAGACTGGTAAACTTCTGTATTGAGTATTGTGTCCACAGGGTCATATAAACTAGTCTCATATTAGTCATGTTTCTTACCTCACAGGCTTTTATTCTCTCTGCCTTTATGAATGAAGCCAACGTATTCACATTTGCATGTAGTTAAATGGCTTGAATGACTGGCTTGAATGGGAGGAGGTGGTGTTCAGCTGAATGTAACTCTAGCTTATCTGTCGACAGTTCCCGATGGGTCCAGGCCCTGACGGCCCGATGGGAGGGATGGGCTCCATGGAGCCTCATCATATGAATGGATCATTAGGTGAGCTGTGCTACATGAAGAGAGAGTATGAATCACATAACCTTCATCAGTTGTATTAAAGCTCCCCCTGTTGGTGATGTGGAGATTTTTTTTCTAAACTTGACTTTCATTTACAGGTTCTGGTGACATGGATGGGTTGCCAAAGGTAAATATTATCGTTTTGTCCAATCCTGAATCTTTAAATTTTGCATAGGGAGTGTTGGTGGCCTATGGAATGATTACATTAAATGTGGGCTCAATATATTGTTTATTATGTTGTGACCTTTGCAATACCAGTATTGCAGAGGGCTGTGTAATGCACATGACATTGCTACAGCCACTGAAGCTTCTGTTGACATTTCAGACTGTGCTTGTTCTGCAGAACTCGCCCAACAACATGGCAGGTATGAACAACCCACCGGGCACGCCACGGGACGACGGAGAGATGGGCGGAAACTTCCTCAACCCGTTCCAAAGCGAAAGTGTGAGTAAAGCCCCGCCCCATCCCAGCCCTGCCACTCCTCCACCTGCCAGTCATACAGCTCCGCCCAGCAGGCACTCTGGAGGCCCCGCCCACTGGCCTGATCACTTGTAGCCAGGCGAACGTTTTCCAAAATTATTTATTTGCTACTGTGGGAAAAAGAAATTCGAAATGAGTGGTGAACAGTTTTAGAGTGGGTGCTGGAAACGGCTTGTCTTGTGACGGACCAGCAGTTACTGGGACAGAGACGACTTTTGAGCTTTGCGTTTCAAACCAAAGTCGCTTTGTCTCACGCTTACTGCCTCGTCTGCACAGAACCGAGTGCATTTGTTTTGCTGTATTTTGTATAACCATCTCGTATGTGTCTTCATAATCTCATCTCAGTTATCTGCCCCCCCCTCCCTTCTTCTCTTTCCAGTATTCACCCAACATGACGATGAGTGTGTGATTTCTTCTTTTTTATTATTTGATTTTTTTTTTTTTGTTGTTGTTTTATTTTATTTTGTATTTGTTTTGTACCCTTCCGATTCCGACCCTCGTTCCTTTTGAACCTTCTCCACTCTGGTTCCCACCCCTGCCCGTGGGACTTTGGGCCGGGACCCCTGCGCAGCCTCCTGGGACTCAGGCCAAGGCGGCCCATTCCGGGGCGTGCAAAATGGCCTGCAACAGGAAGCAGCCCCCGAGCCACAGGAAGAGCCTGCTGACTGACTCGCCCTGCCTGCCGGGCTTTCTCTCTGGCTCAGGACACTGAAGGGGGGCTTCAAAACCGTGCATACACACACACGCGCACGCACGCATGCACACGCACACACACATATACACAAAAGGACGGACTGATGGGCAGGAACGCGTGAGCCCGCAGCGCTTGACTTTGGCTGCTCGACTCCTTTTAAAACTCACTCCATCTCTTGTTATCTTGTTGATTTTGAGTTTTGTTCTTTCTTTCTCAATGCAGTAGTTTTCACCTCGGGATTTCTGATCCTGTTTTTTTTCCCACCCCTCACCCTCCATTTCAATGTGTACATTTTTAAATGCAAGAGTGAACTCATGAAGATGTGATGGGCTATGAAAGTTTTCATTATTTTTGTGTATGTATTGTATTATTAATGATTGTTTTTTTTTTTTATTATTATTATTTTGTATTAATATTTCAATGATTATTGATTAGGGTATTTTTCCTCAGAAGGGCACATTGTATCTCAACAACCACGAAACCGACAGAGTAAGCACATTCATGATACATGGCGGGAAACATCCCATCATTTTTGTGATTTTAGTCTGTGTTCTAATGTTTTGGGCTGAAAGCTTTGTATATTTTTTTATTTTTCAATTGTGTTTTGAAATTCCAGTATAGCTTCGATATCCCACTTGAGAAAGGCGTTCCAGGGTGCAAAGCATTTCAGTAACTTCACTCCATGCTTTCGCAGTCATCAGGTTCTCTATCCAGCAGTCCAGGGTCGCTGTAACTCAACCCAACCTGGCCTGGGACGTAAATTCACTCCTGGTCTACTTTTTTGTTGTTGTTGTTGTTTTTTGTGTTTTTTTTTTTTTTTTTTTTTTTTTTTTTTAACAGAGTGGGAAAATGCTGTTGCCCCTTAGCTGAAAACGTGTTCGCTTAAAGAAAGGCATTTTATTGTGGTACTATAAATAGTGGTTATAATTCTTATTATAACTCAGTCATATTTTATTTATTATTTTACCTTTTTTTCTTTTTAATGAATTGTCGTGTGTATGTCTTGCAACATGCAACGCTTCAGGACATATTGTAAACATGTAAATATGCCAGTCTAAGATACCTCCTACTGATTTGTACCGTTGTACCCTCTGTATACTCTGCCCTGTTTTTCAACCCCGCCCTCCAGCATGTTCAGAAAAACAAGGCGTCTCGGGGAAACAGGCGCCCGCTGAGACACAGTCACGTGGTTTTTGTTCTTTCCGATAGAACGGAAAGAACTGCTTTCGGCTCAGCAGCGCGTAGCAGAGGAGGCCGCCGGTCCTCCGCCTCGCCCCGGCTTCGGCTCCTGGAACACATTTTGTTTGAACCCAACCCCCAAAAATCTGCAGATCTTCAGTACATTTGCTGATGTTCCTGCAAGGTACTGTCACAGTGTCTGTCCCCAAGTCTGTTGTACAGACGTTCTGCAAAACTGTGGTTGAAATCTTGGTCGAACGCTGCTTGTAAATAACCCCCGGCTACTGTGTTGTTACTAGCCAAACTAATCTGACTGTGACTTTTTTTATTTTCCCTGTTGGAGCACACTGCATTGGAAGACTACCTAGAACTGCCCTAGAACCCTGAACCTCCATCCAGGTTTCTTACGAACATTCACGTCTCAAAACCATCAATGTGACCGGCTCCACGACGGGTGCTTCTCATTGAAAACTGACTTTCTCAATCTTCTTGTGTCTGGAGGCCCTCGACACAACACACTGTGGCTGTGAACCCACACCAACGTGCGGAGCTCCACATCACTCGGCATCAGTGCAGTGTTCCTCCTGTTTTGTTTCTTTTCCCGCCTGTTTTCGTTGCGTTTAAGCAAAATGTGTTTTAGGATTCAGTCTTGCGCTGAGGAAACTATCCTCAGCCGAATAAACCACCGAGGAGAGGCATGTGAAATGGTCAGTAAGAGGTAACGAGTCATGGACAGGGCCCTCAACGCCAGGAGCCTCTCGTTTCACTCTTTCACTTCAGCGTACTCCCAAAGCCTCTTCAGCTTTCAGTCTGTCGACCACCCTCTAAACACATCATGTCTCTTCTATTTTTGTTCTGTTTGGTTGTAAATACTGTAAAATGCATTTTGATATCATTGACATGTTTTGATATTTCCGTCACTACCAATGAACACAGCGCTGGTTTAAAAAAAAAAAAAGATGTAAAGAAAAAACACAACTCCCATTTATAGCTGAAGAGACAGCAAACTCTCTGTCCCTGGCCATTCCCCCAGTGTACAACCAACACAAGACAAGTGGAAAAGGAGGGAACATTTGGTGAACCCCTTTTTGTACTGACCTACAGACACATTTATTTAAAAAAAAAAAAAAACAATAATGTAAAGATGAAAGTTTGATATGTGGAAGGGTACCAGGTGGCGAGAGGCAGCTCTGTAGCAGAAAACCACGCGGTCCCTCCTCACACACAAACGTGTTTCAGACTTCAGTGCTCAGGATCAGCGTCCGTCTTTTATGAAAGATGACGTCACGTGGTTCCCCTGGAGACGGGAAAAGGCGCGAAAAAGAAGACGTGAACATTTAAGGCCTTCGTGTACTTTCAGCAGAAAGAAGCTGCGCAAAGCCGACACCAGCTTACAAGCTTGTACGTTTTCTGCGGCTTCGTTTTCGGCCCGTTTGCACTGACCAATCACAGGCCTTGTTTGTTTTCTCCACAGTTACGTCATACTGGTCGCCAAAGCCAGAAGCTGCAAAAAAAATAGCGAGGCTTTTTTTTTTGGCTTGTTTGTTCAGTTTTTGGAGTTTGTGTTTTTTTGGTCACTCACGTTAATTGAATGCTGATTTACCTTTTTTTTTTGTCCCTTGTTTTTTGGTCTCCAGGGAAACCATGTTACGAAATAAAAACAAAAACAGGCCATTACGCAAACGCGTTTCACGTTCTCGCAAAAAACTTGCGCATCTCTGAAATGTTAAGGGACCACAGACTTTGCTATGAAGGATTTCTCTCTTTTTTTAAATCTATTTAAACTAAAAATGTATAAAAAAAAGACGATTAAGAAAAAGCGTACCTACGAGTTGTAAAAAGTAGTAATAAAAAGGGAGGGAGCATCGGGAGAAGCTGTTTTTTCTAGGTCGCCGTTGTCCTCGCCCTTGTTCTCCGTGTAAAACTTGTCACATCGGCCGTTTCCGTTCCACCGTCGTGCTGTTATGATGATGTACCATTAGCAGGAATGGCAGGGAGGTGAGGATGCGTAAAAGGGGTCGGGGATGAGACCATTTTTCTCCTGCGCCGTTTCATCGTTCTTTCCGAGAAACAAAACAACAAAAAAGCAGTATTGAGTATGAAGCAGTGGCCTCCTCGGTTTTGCTTTGTATTTCATGTTAGGCTAGTTTGGATCCTCGTCTTAGGGGCTTTTTTCGTGTCTCGTGTAGTTAACGAAGTCCTTTGTATGTTTCTTTATATTGTAAAGTTTCTTTAGACTGAAAAAAGTCGTTTATTGAAAAGATGGGAAAACTGCATCAATAATAAATGTATTTTTTTGGTTGTTTTCTTTTTTTTCTTCATGGAGTCGTCACTTATTTTTGCTCGTGTCCCTTCGTTGTAGATAAAAATTTAAGACTAATAAAATAACGTAACCCCTTTTACCAAGAACTCTTGCTTTTCTTCCCTGCCTTTGATTTATTGAAGGATCACTTTGGAACTGCATGCTTGCTTTCTCTAGCCTGCATTTTCTAATACCGAAGCGTCTTTGTAATATCTGTTTAAAAGCCTTACATGCCTGCCAATTTACACTGACACAAAGATTGTTTCAAGATCTTTTGCTTTGTTCATACTAATGTTTTAACCACCATATTCCCTGTAACGTCGCTAACAGTGTTGGCTGTATATGCTGTAAAACCCTTGTGTTGGCTGATGGGTAAGACTCAGACTGCTCCCATGTTGGCTGAACTTTTGGGTCTAATGTGCTGAAGGTTTCTGGTTTCATCTGCTGCCCACAGAGTGCAGCACATTGCACAAACACCAGTCTCCCAGGTCCATGTGGCGACGATGTGTTCTTTCGGACTTGAGATTCTGAGTCACAGCTCCTTTTTCTCCTCCAAAGAACGGGTTTTCGTGTTGATCGATTTAGAGAAACTGCAATTAACCACAAGTGCAGTGAAAGCAACAAGGTCATTTAAACAGTGTTTACAGAGTTCTCTGGTTTGTGATGGAGATATGGCGTAGGAGCTCAGTTTACCAAGACGCTCTAACAAAATTAGTTTATCTGATGGTTATTATGTAGGCCAGTTCATGTGACACAGTGGTCACCAACCCTGGACCTGGAAATCTACCAATCCATGGAGTCTTAGGTCCACTCACAATCTGCCGTGCCTGCTCCAGCCTCTTCAGAAGTCCTTGATTGGTTGGTATGTAGATGGAGGCTGGAACTACGCAGGAACAAAGATCTCCAGTAGAAGGGCGACCACTGATGTAATTGTGGTCAGAGGACTTAGAAGTGGAGAAATGGGAAAGACCTTAAAGAACTAAGGCTGCACAGGTTTTGTGCTAGAAAGCTGAATCACCCATTACTGAAAATCCAATAAAATGAAAGTGTCCAATATGAAGATAATTTAACTTGTACAATCATTCTACAATCAAATATGTATACAAGAGAAAACACCACTTAATTATAGCGGATACAATCAATATCTCCATGCATGTTGGAAAGATTATATGTCTGAAGACGAATTTTGGAGTACATGCAAACAAAGCAAAGAACATCTGCTCAGCTCTCCCAACTACCCAGTTCTCCATCCAGTGTGGCACTCTGAGCGCATTTACATGCACTGTACCAGCACTGCTGTGCCTGATCCACTCGTACCAGTGCAGCACACACTAACACACCACCACATCAGTGTCACTGCAGTGCTGAGAATGATCCACCACCCAAACAGTACCTGCTCTGTGAGGGCCCATGGGGGTCCTGACCATGGAAGAACAGGGTGAAAGGGGGCTAATAGTATCAGAAAAACAGATGGACTACAGTCTGTAACTGTAGAACTACAAAGTGCAGCTATACAGTAAGTGGAGCTGATAAAATGGACAATGAGCGTAGAAACAAGGAGGTGGTCAGAATGTCATGCTGGACCTTATATACACACACACACACACACCAGGTTGGACCCCCTTTTGCCTTCAGAACTGCCTTAATTCTTCATGGCACACTTTTAACAAGGTGTTGGAAACGTTCCTCAGAGATTTTGGTTGGTTATTTGAGTTCCTGTTGCCTTTCCTTCATCTGGAACCAGTCTGCCCATTCTCCTCTGACCTCTCACATCAACAAGGCATTTTCGTCCACACAACTGACCGCTCACTGGATATTTCCTCTTATTTGGACCTTTCTCTGTAAACCCTAGAGATGGTTTTGCGTGAAAATCCCAGTAGATCAGCAGTTTCTGAAATACTCAGACCAGCCCGTCTGGTACCAACAACCACGCCACGTTCAAAGTCACTTAAATCCCCTTTCTTCCCCGTTCTGATGCTCGGCCTGCACTTCAGCAGGTTGTCTTGACCACCTCTACATGCCTAAATGCACTGAGTTGTGGCCGTGTGATTGGCTGATTAGCTATTTGTGTTAACAAGCAAACATAATAAATACCTAATAAAGTGGCCGGTGAGTGTGTGTGTGTGTGTGTCCATATATGGCCATATATTGGGTTTCTGTATGGGTATGAATGTGGTTGTTGAGCTCCAGATCATTGTTTGAGGGGTTTCTTTGCAAATTTGCAGCTACACTCTTAAAAACATGGTTCTTCAAGGGTTCCTTAGTAAAGGCAACGGTCCATATGCAGTAGAACCATGAACACTCAAAAAACCAATTTGGTTCTTCGCATGATGACTTGGCTCTTCAGACTGATGGAGAATGTGTGGCGTAATTTTAAAAACAGTTTTATTCGGCACCAAAAAGTGTGTTACCATGTCAAGCTGGTAACAACAGAATAACCCTTTTTACTACGTAGGTTATGTGTAGAACCGTATACAGCACGTTCTCCGTGTTCATGTATCCCACGGAGCGCCGCTGGTGACCTCCTCTATGAATACAAATAGTGCGTGGCCACGACTTCGTAAAGCGTGGGAACGAGATCCTAATGTGTGGCGACTTGGTAAGCCACGATCTTGTCCCCAGGCCTTACTAAGTCATGACCACGGCCTAATCGTCTCATTCCCACTCCTTACTAAGTCGTGGCCAGGCGTTATGACCTCGTTCCCACGCGTTAATAAGTCGTGGCCACGTGTTATTTTTTTGTATAGAACCTTTGTCTAAAAGAAAGGGCTGTTTTAAGAGTGTAGATGATACAAGTTCGCAAAGAAACTGCTCGGCTACTAATGATCTGGATCGGGAAGTCAGTGACGGACTTTAAACGGTCTGTTTAAAACTCATTTTGTTCAGACGTGTTCGTAAGTGAGGCGCACGAGTCCAAACACTCCTTGGGGCCACAGTTTCCGGCGGCTGAGGGTGTTGTTGGTCTGTTCGGCGGCTGGAGGCGCTGTAACGGTAACTCGCTCTTAGTTTTGTGGTGTTTTACTCCGGGTTCAGCAGCTCTGCCGTCCTCGTGTGATCAGCTGGGGCTTTACAGGAGAAGAACGTCTTCAGAGGAGCGGAGAGCCGAGAAACAGGTGAGGAGCTTCATCTACACCTGCGCGGCCTTCACCTCTCAGACCGCCGGTTAACTGGCCGAGCGGTTAGCCAGCGTGCTAACGCAAATCCTGTCAGCGCAGCTAACGTTAAATTACGGCCAGAATAGCGATAAAAAACGACCGACTCACTAAAATATTCAGTTTTACGCTGAATACAGTCATATTTATCACCCTTTGAACCTAAAACGATCGTTTTGTGTTGAAACTGCTACGAAATTTCTGGGAAAATGCGATAAATATTCATCTCTCTCTAGTTTAGCTAGTTAGCTAACTTACCACTTCACGGAGCCTCGAAAGTGCCGTGCTGCTTATTTTTAATAAGGCGTGGGCACGAATTAAGACATTGACGTGATTGAAAGTACGTTTCTCCTAATTAGTGGCCGCCGTATACTAACTCGTGGCCGTCCGTTGTTTAAAAAGTTATCAGCACGTCGTCTTAGGGGTCCGAATTTTCCGTGCCACCTTAAATAGTGCAGCATTAGTCGCATTCTGCCGCCTGCGCGGCCCTTTAAGGTGGAACGGGAAATTCTAATAAAAAAGAACCTACAGGTTGATGGTCCAGGCTGATGGGATGCTTTTGAAGGGGAACGCCACCAATATTTCTAAATTTTTGCATAAATGGATAAATAACATGTTAATAAAGTTATTCGGAGCGGTTTGGTGTGAAATGCTCTGCTCTAGAGAAGCTTAGAGAGCCAGAACTCTTCACAGTGGTGGTGATAGGAACCAGACGTCTGAAGAGTTGAATGCCCCTAAAGTCTACCTGATGCCTGAGACGACGATTTACTAAAGTTTTGGTCTAAAACGTGTTTTAATCAGTTCATGGTGAAGAGATATGTAAGGACAAATATTGCCCAAAGAAAACGCTTCTGCTCAGATTTGCCAGTATTTTACCATCATCAACGTTACATTAAAAAGCTCAGAAGATCTGTGTGGGTTCAGTGTGGGTTTAGGGGAGTAAGTAAGGCTGTATTTGTGTTGTAGACATGTCGACTCCTGGTTCCTATCACCACCACTATAAAGAACCTTTCCAAGTCAAACCAATCCGAATGACTTTGTGTACATCTCAGCCACTGAGTTATACAGAATGCTGGAAAAATCGGTGGAATTCCCTTTTAAAGTGAAAAACGTATGTTGGACGTTAGGGAACCAGCCTTGTGACCAGAAGGTCGCCGGGTTCGATCCCCAGAGCCGACAGCACATGACTGAGGTGTCCTTAAGCAAGACACCTGACTCTCAACTGCTCCCCGGGCACTGCAGATTGGGCTGCGCACCGCTCCGGGCAAGTGTGCTCACTGCCCCCTAGTGGGTTAAATGCGGAGGTGAAATTTCCCCGTTGTGGGACTAATAAGGGTCTCTTTATCTAATCTAATCTTATCCTGAGAGAAACGGGCAGTTTAGTTAATTTAGCTGATTGTTATGGGGAAATTGCCCCTATTCTTTATTAAATCCTTAAGATGTTTTGCAGAGGGTTTGATCTGAGATCTTTCAGTCTTGCTGGGTCCAAGTTGTTCCCAGTGGTGGTGATTGGAACCAGACGTCTGAAGACTTGATCGCCTAAGTTGTTACACTGCTTGATTGTTAAGTTGTTGTGCTGCTTGATGTGTAAAACACTGTTTTACAGGACTTTTCAGATTCGATTTTTGCCTAAGTAAGCTTTTCAGTGGTGTAGAGCTACATACAGGGTGTTGTAAAGCAAAAATAGTCGCCAAAAAACTTTTCTTGTCCCAGATTTGCCAGAGTTTTACCATCATCAACGTAACTAGTACACCTACGGTTTCATATGTGGCGTTGACCGACTCGTGTGGCTCATATGTTTATTGATTTCACAGGAAACGCAGCTCTTTACCAAACATAGTGATGCTAAGATGAGCGGTGAAGATGCACTCTGGGAGATACAGAAGTCAAGCTGTGTAGGTTTATAGGTGTAGACTGTGGAATAAAACCATTCGCTGTCCTCTCTCTTCAGTCATGTCCGCCTACACCTGCATCAGCTGCCGTGTCCAGTTCGCAGACGGCGAGGTGCAGCGGGCGCACTACAAGACGGACTGGCACCGCTACAACCTGAAGCGCAAAGTGGCCGACATGCCTCCGGTCACGGCCGAGAACTTTCAGGAGCGGGTGCTGGCTCAGCGAGCGGCGGCCGAGCAGCAGCAGAACCAGACCAGCCACGGCTGCAGCAGCTGCTACACCTGCAACAAGAAGTTCTCCAGCGCCAACGCCTACACCAACCACCTGCAGTCCCACAAACACCTGCAGGCCGAGAAGAAGGCTCTGGCCGCCGCTCAGGAGATGGTCCAGCGGATGAACGAAAAGAACCTGGAGAAGGGGACGGAACTCGACAAGGACGCTCAGAACGAGGCTCTTCAGAAAGCGCTGAGGGAGCAGCAGAGACACACCCCCTCCAAAGCCACGTCTACAGAGGGACACGACAGGCAACGGCCGGCCAAAGCACCCCGGCTGCAGTGGTTCGAGCAGCAGGCCAAGAAGATCGCGGCGGAGGATGGAGAGGAGGAGGATGGTGGGTTCTAAGGAGTGATTCTGAAACATGTTTCATGTCTTTCCCAGGGATTTTTACATCTTTACGAGGGTTTGGGTGGTTTTTAGTGCTGTACTGCAGTATAAAACTCGATGATTAGGCCTGGGTGACATTAAACATCGATACCAATACTAGGGCTGAAATGAATACGTACATTTCATGATGCGTCTTATCGTTTTTGCATCACAATACATGTTTGATAAAGAAAAATGCCAAGATAATTTCAACATTTCTTTTTGTATTCATTTATTTTCCAGTAATTTTCCCAATTTTTTTCCCACTAGTTTCCACTATTGCCTCTAAAACAGTGCTTGTTGATGGATATTCATACAAAATGTATATTTATTAAAACAACAGTGTAATATCTATACAAAAGTAAACAAAGTGGAAGCTATAAGGCTGCGTCTCAGTGATAAATTAACTGAGCTTTACAAGTCAATTTACAATCTGATGTTTTGGGTCTCAAACGAGCGCAAGAGCGGATTCTCTAACGTGGCTCAGTCACTCTTAACAAACTATACAATCCATAACCGAGTAGAGGTGCCAGTTGATAGTTATCCCCATGGAGCAAGTGATTTGTTCCGGTGCTTAGTGTTGGGAGAAGTAGCTGCTGAGCCCTGTGCTCTTTCTCGCATTCTAACGTTGGCTTCCCGTTTGCCTGCTCTTATTAAAAATTTCCCTTCCACCTTAAATGAAGCAGCAGTAACGTGTAACTGCTGCTCCAGTTAAGGTGGGACAAAACAATTCAAACAGGAATCAGGCTAAATAAGATTCGTTTGATCTACGATTCTTTGCCCATCATCGACTTTCAAACAGCTTGGCTGATCAACCATCCAAGGTGGGCTGACCAGACCAGGTTTTCGGCGCAGTGGAGTGTTTTCACTGATTGTTATTACTGTTGGAAATATCATAGATTGTGTTAAACAGAAGCATGGAAACCATTTTCATCATCACGTGTTTTATAGCATCAAATCTGTAGTGTATTTGTATTAAAAACAGGGCATTAACATGCATATCAAGACAACCCCTGACCGATACTGATACCTTGGTTTCGACACTGATTCCTAAACACATTTTTAAAAATAACTTCTTTCAAATAACAAACAGAAAGTAGATGTGGCTTGAACCGGGAATGAGACGGTGCTGTATTTAGGTGTATGTGATGTTAATAACTTGCATATGAAGCCTCGATTTTGGAAAATTAGGTGTGGCCAATATGATATTTTATCATTGTTGTGATGTCACACGTTTTTTCCAGCGTATTAGTAATTAAAGAACACTGACTAACTACATTTCATTACAAAGTGATCCTAACTTGGCCTGCAAAAAAAATAATAGTCGTACATTTTTAAAAAAATTATTGTTATTTTTCAAGTATTTTTAGGTTCCTCACGGAGCACAGGTGGTGTGTTAGTGTGTGTTGTGCTTGTACGAGTGGATCAGACACAGCAGTGCTGCTGGAGTTTTTAAACACTGTGTCCACTCACTGTCCACTCTATTAGACACTCATACCTCGTCAGTCCACCTTGTAGATGTAAAGTCAGAGACGACAGCTCATCTGCTGCACAGTTTGTGTTGGTCATCCTCTAGCCCTTCATCAGTGGTCACAGGACGCTGCCCACAGGACGCTGTTGGCTGGATATTTTTTGTTTTTCAGTCCAGCAGCAACACTGAGGTGTTTAAAAACTCAGCACAACGCACACTCACACACCACCGCGACGTGTTACTGCAGCACAGAGAATTATCCACCAGCCAAATACTACCTGCTCTGTGAGGGTCCATGGGGGTCCTGAGCACTGAAGAACAGGGTAAAAGGGGGCTAGCGAAGTATACAGAGAAACAGATGGAGTGTAAGTAACTGTAGAACTACAAAGTTCAGCTACACAGTAAGGGGAGCTGATAAAATGGACAGTGAGTGTAGAAACAAGGAGGTCCAGTTATTGGAATAGTAAGTCGGTGTATAAACATTTATCAAATGTAAAAATTAATATAGTGTCAAAGTAGAAGGAAAAAATGAGATGGTGTAGAAATAAAGGTAGAGTTTTATGTTAAATCTGTATTCGAGTAGCTACTGAAAGCAGCCTCTGTTTCAGAAGAGTGGGAGGATGTTGACGCTGACGATGACGATGACTATGAGGAGATGGAGGATGACGATGAAGACGAGCAGATGGAGGAGGAGGACGGTCTGGCTGCGTCGGCAGCCTCTCCCGGGTCCATTCCTGTAACGGACTGTCTGTTCTGCTCTCACCACTCCAGCTCGCTGAGCAAGAACATGACCCACATGACCAAGACTCACAGCTTCTTCATCCCCGACGTGGAGTACCTGGTGGACCTGAGTGGCCTCATCAAATACCTGGGTAAGGCAGCGAGTGTGGTGGAGGTTCTGGCTTTACTTCACCGTTCAAAAGTATGTGAATAACTCCAGATATTTGGTACTAAAGTAATCGCTTTTATGTTGTTCCCAAAATATACAAGTACATTAAATATAAATATTTTCCAGAGTGTGGTTTATATTTAACCTACACATGTGTGTTGTTATAAAGGCCTGACCCGTGAAAATAATTTTGATGCTGAGTTTAAAGGTCTAAAAATTCCACGAACTAAAAATAATAGATGATAAAATTAAAATTAAAAATTTTTTATGTAAATAAGTTGTAAGTCATACAAATAATACTTGATACTTATTTAATTAATACCTCTGCCTTCTACACTGTAGCCTGGGGTTCAATCCCCACCTGGGCAAGCACCCTACACTACACCAATAAGAGTCCTTGGGCAAGACTCCTAACACCGCCTTGGTTAGTTTTTTTGTTAGTTTGTTTATTTATTTATGTTCTCTTCTTCTTTTTAAAAAGGTTGTTTGTTCTAACAAGTTATTCTCAGGTCTAAGGTTTCAAAACGGTGATGCTGCAACCAAAAACTCTGTTAATTATCAGGGCATTATTGCCAATACTTTAACAGATGGCCATCAAACTTAGGCTTTAACGATATTGGGCGGCTTTATCGGCCAGCAGTATATTACTTGGTCTCTAGGTATTATTGAATAGACTAAGAAATAAACTAAAGTCCTACATTTTTTGCGGATTTACTTTTTATTAGATGCACTGGTGAGATTTATGTACTAAACGCACTGTTTTTACATTTCACAACCTTTTATCTCCTGTAAAGACTGATATATGTAAATTAGCTCTCTCTTGATTGGCTGCTCTATCTCCAGCCTTGGTCAAAGAGCAAGCCAAAATACTCCTTCTAATTTATAGCTTAAATGGTTGAGGCTGAACTGCTGTACGCTGAGAAGGATTATATATGTAAATGTGTTGGTTTTGAATGAAAACTATAGATTATATTGATGGATGGTGGACTTGAGTGATGCTCAACTCCTCCCCACCAGCTGTTGTTCATTGATACCCATGTTTGAATAACTTGGCTGGAGGATTCCTGCCTAATTCATTATATTTTCTCTTTGTAGGAGAGAAGGTCGGTTTTGGGAAAGTGTGTTTATGGTGTAACGAAAAAGGCAAATCATTCTACTCCACCGAGGCAGTGCAGGCGCACATGAACGACAAGAGCCACTGCAAACTCTACACCGACGGAGATGCAGCGCTGGAGTTCGCGGATTTCTACGACTTCAGGTGCCCAGAAGAGTTTAACACCCAAACGTTTGCTCTGGAGAGATACAGTAACCCAAAATTAGCACATTAACATGGTCCAGATGAGTTGTTTCACAGTGTGTTCTACGTTGTATTGAGACCCGTCGTGAAGATGGGTTTTAAAACATTTGGAATTAATTGGCTCTCGCACTGAATGTATGAGAGGAATCTTTACTTGAAGTAAATTTAGTCTAGAAATTCTTATTAAGACATAATTTTAACAAAACATACAGAACAATGTGCATCTAAGGAAGCACTCTGAGGAAAAATACATGTTTCAAAAAAAAAAATATATATGTTAAATTACTTTTTAATTTAGCTTCCATTCTTTTCAGGATACCTTTCATTCAACAAATCTGCAGGGATTTTCTAAGTTCAGTCTTAAAAGTTGGTTGCATTTTCTGCTTCTCACCATCCACAATCCAAGTAATTCAGGACACTAACTTTACAACTAACATAACGTTACATTATGACCACCACCTTGTTTCTATGCTCATTGTCCATCTTATCTCTAGTCCTTCATCAGTGCCCACAGGACGCTTTTGGCTGGATATTTTTGGTTGGTGGACTATTCTCAGCAGTGACACGGAGGTGTTTAAAAACTCCAGCACCTCTGCTGTGTCTGATCCACTCAGGCCAGCACAACACACACTAACACACCACCACCCCATCAGTGTCACTGCGGTGTTGAGAATGACCCACCACCCAACTAATACGTGCTCTGAGGTGGTCCTGACCACTGAAGAACAGGGTAAAAGGGGGCTAACAAAGTATCAGAGAAGCAGATGGACTACAGTCTGTAACTGTAGAACTTCAAAGTTCATCTGTAGAGTAAGTGGAGCTGATAAAATGGACAGTGAGTGTAGAAACAAGGAGGTGGTCATAACGTTATGCTTGTTTGGTGTGTGTCACAATTATCAGCACCTTTGAATGCAGTACTTGTAGCACTACCTGTGCTACCACACTGGGTTGTCTCCTGTAATGCTTCATGAGATTCAAGAATACAGAGCGAGGAATTTGAGACCAGGCCTAGGCAGAGAATCCCTCTTTTGTTTTTCCTTGCTCAGGCTATCACAGTGCTGGAATCGTAAGTTGGTGACCTGGTTAGTGACCAACTTGATGCTCTGGTAGAACATGGTGCTACCTTAACTGAACCCAAAATGAGCTCTGTGATATAAGACTCTAGTTTTGTAGAACAGGAAAGATTTATTAGTGGTATGAGTAATGCAGCTTGTTCTGAGACGGCTCTGTATTTGTGTTGGTGATTAGGAGCAGCTACCCAGACGCGAAAGAGGGAGACGTTGAGATGAAGGACGGAGAGCTGCCTGAAGGGAAGACGGTGGAGTTTGATGATGAAACACTAGAGCTCACGCTGCCCTCAGGTAAAACATGGGCTCTCATAAAAACGTATGGTTTTTTTAGCACTTGAGTAAATGTTGTACTGTTTGAGGATCTGTTTATAACTCATTTAAAAGCATTAAAATCATCTTGTTTCTACGCTCACTGTCCATTTTATCAGCTCCACTGACCATATAGGAGCATTTCGTAGTTCCAGACAGTTACAGACTGTAGTCCGTCTGTTTCTTTGTTACCCTGTTCTTCAGTGGTAGGACCCCCACAGAGCTGGTATTAGTTGAGTGGTGGGTCATTCTCAACACCGCAGTGACACTGACATGCTGGTGGTGTGTTAGTGTGTGTTGTGCTGGTCTGAGTGGATCAGACACAGCGGTGCTGCTGGACTGAAAACCAAAAATATCCAGCCAACAGCGTCCTGTGTCCACAGATGAAGGACTAGAGGATGACCAGCACAAACTGTGCAGCAGCAGATGAGCTATCGTCTCTGGCATTACATCTACCAGCTGGACCAACAAGATGGGAGTGTCTAATAGAGCGGACAGTGAGCGGACACAGTGTTTAAAAACAGATGGACTACAGTCTGTAACTGTAGAACTACAAAGTGCAGCTATACAGTAAGTGGAGCTGATAAAATGGACAAATGTAGAAATAAGGAGGTGGTTTCGTGCTATGGCTGGTCAGGGTAGGTACACTTGTATGCAAATGTCAGATCACACAGTTTGTTCATTTTTTAGGTGAAAAGTAAATTGACAAATCTTCAGCAAACAAACTTGAAGTGCCCATATTATAATTCTTTAACTACTGCTCTTGTGTATTAGTGACTAAAGGAACCTGCATTTTACATTTTTGCCATTTTTATTTAGTTACTAATTCCTTGTTTCATTTCATTGGCTTGTTGGTGACATTTGCTCTGTATGTTACATAGTAGTTAAGCAGTTTTTGGACCTGATCCTTTTGTACTTCTACTCAAGTGTTGATGTGTTTTTATTTTTTGTTTTGTTTTTTTTTTTGGGAAGGTACGTGTCACCTTAGTGCCCAGTACTTTTACCTGACTATTGATTTTAAGCAGCTCTACACATCTCTGATTTTATCATGCCTGGTTTCTGTTCTCAAGCTTGTTTCTGTTTGCAGGGGCCAAGATCGGCCATCGTTCACTGATGCGCTACTATAAGCAGCGTTTCGGGGCGCAGAGGGCCGTGGCTGTGGCCCACAACCAGCGGGCGGTGGGGCGAGTCCTGAAACAGTACCGGGCCCTGGGCTGGGGAGGAGAATCTGGTAAGAAACTCGATGCTTGGCTGAGGACATCATGATGAGGACACCACTTTGCCCAGTCTCACAAGGCCCTCTGATCTCGTAATGAGAAGATCTGGAGACGGGCAGGAGAAAACGAGTGGGAACGTACACGTATTAGGGTGGGAACAAACTGAGTGGGGAAATTTCTAAACCGGTCATAGAGCTCAACGTAGGTGGTGATGATGAGCTTGTCTGTCGTTAGCTCGTGGACGTAACGTGTGTTAGCTTTGGCTAAAAAGTCTCTCAAAAAAAGTCTAGAGTGTAGACGTGCGTCATGTGTGCAGAAAGAACATTAAATGAGAAAACCAAAAACATCTTGCATAAAGGGCAGTCGTGGGCTGGAGCTTAGGGAGCCAGCCTTGACACCGGTAGGTCGTCGGTTCGATCCCCTGAGCCGACAGAATGTGGCTGAGGTGTCCTTGAGCAAGACACCTAACCCCCAACTGCTCCCCGGGTGCTGTGGATAGGGCTGCTCACTGCCCCCCAGTGTGTATGTGGTGTTTCGCTTGCTCCACCTGTGTTATCTTGTGATAACTTTAACAGGTTGTCTCTGGATGTGATTTCTCATTACAAGACCACATCTGGCCCAGCAAAACTACACTTCACCTAAAACATGTAGACGGGACTAACAGTGAATGGAGCTAATATAGTTAGTGTGGTTCGCTTGCCCAGAGCTCACTGACGCCCACAGATGTTTTGGTTATTAGAAGAAGTAGCGCATTGGGAGATTTTGGGCAAATCACCTGCTATTTTTTTATTATAGCTAAAAATGTTTAGCTTTACTGCTTGGCTAAGACCCATTTAAAGATGTACTTGATTATTTGGACCGCTGTAGAAAATGTTCTGGCTCGTATTGGACGTAGTGCTTCTCTGCTGTTACATTTTTTTTTAGGGGAAATCTGTTCAGTACCTTTTCAGTAGTTTAGACTGACCGAATCAGAGTGGTTTGATGTGAAATGGTTCATCATATGGAACCTTGCAGACTCTGATTCTTCACAGTGGTGGTCATAGGAACCAGGAGTCACGGTATCTACGCTACTCAGCTCAAGTTTTTACATGTTGATGGTAAAATAGTGGTAAATTTGAAAAGTTTTCTTTGGGGACTGTTTTGCCTCACAACAGCCTCCATGCACCTCGCCGCTATGAATGAATTAAAAAAATATGTGCTTCAGACCAAAACTGCGTCTCAGAGGTGTCGTGAAACAGTGTCGCCGGGATCCGGCAACGAATTTCACAGCATTTTGTCTAATAGCTTTAAGTGAAGGAAGTTTCAGAGGCATTAAGCTCTTCAGACGTCTGGTTCCTATCACCACCACTGTTGAACGGTTCTGACTCCGTTTCTCTAGAACAGAGCAGTTCACACCAAACGGCTCTGGACGATTCTTACATCTTGATGAGTTAATTATGCAGAAATTTTGAATTCTGCTTTATTGTGTAACACAAACATCTGCTTCTTACTTGTTAACGTAGCTCTTTAAAGGTCCTGTTGCTTTGTGTATTTCAGGTAAAGGCTTTGTGAGCCAGCAGCAGAAGGACATGCAGTACGTGCAGAGGATGAAGTCCAAGTGGATGTTAAAGATGGGCGTGAACAACAACGTCACCAAGCAGGCCCACTTCAGAGCCCAAGTCATGTTCTGAAGACCTCCTTAAAGAACCCCACAGACGTGAAACCTGTATAACCCACAGGGTTTGGGCTCATCTGCTCCAGTTCTGTTGAAGGACCTCCTGAAGTTCTACATCGGGGCGAACTCTGATCACACTGAGGTGGAAATGCTGCTGCTGAAGATATAATGAGGACTTTGAGATTAAAATGGCTTTGATAAATGGAGAATGTACCAGTGATATTGTAAATCATAACCCTAATGATGTTCATGAAGTACAGCAGGTACAAAGTTAGAGAACAGCTTGTTGGCCAGCTGTTCCCAGACTAGATCATATGAACAGGAAACTGCTTCTGATTAAACGCTGGATCGAGGATTTTCTCAGTTTGTCTGCATATTTAAGTTTTTAAGATGTAAACAGTCATCCAGTGTGGGTTTGGTGTGAAATGCTCCTTTCTAGAGCAGCTTTGTCAGAACTGTTCACAGGGGTGGTGGTAGGAACCAGACGTCTGAAGAGCTTAATGCCCCTAAAAGCTCCCTCACAGGAGGTTATTCGTTTTTCAGTTTTTGAATAATTTGGGAACACCTGTCGCTCTTTACATTGTATTTACATTTCATGAATAATGGACCAAAAGAAACGGTCCAAAATTACTTGGAAAGACGTCTGGTTCCATTGACTTACATTATAAGTAAGGTAGGCTTCTTCTTTCTCCTGTAAAGTTACTATTTTGGAGGTATGAGGTTTTGTTCCAACATGTTCATAATAGTTTTGAAAAAGGATTTTGGCCTAAATCACATTTCTAAAAGCCGTGCATGATGAAGGAATACGGCTTGTATTTGTATTTGTGCAGATTAACTGCGCTCTAAACTGCGCTTAGAGAAAATGTACCACTTTTCTAATGAAGCTTAACTAATAAAACAGAATTTTGATCCGATTCTATTGTTTCTATTGTTGTTTGATGCTTTTATGCAAAAAGACTAATGAAGTGATGATAATGAAGCCAAATGACTTCAGCCAGTTAGAGGAGAACTCCACCAAATATTTAAAGTTTGCCTTATTCAGTGGTCGAGATGTAAGTCCTTTAGAGTGGTTTGTTGCTAAAAGGCTTTAGAGACTCAGATTTCTTTACTGTGGTGGTGATGGGAACCAGGGGACACCATATCTACCACACAAATACAGCCATTTCATTTACTGTCCAGAACCACCAGCTTGAGCCTACATGGGTTTAATGTTGATGATGGTAATAGTGGAATATCTTTAAATTGATTCAGGCCAAAATGTTACCACAAAACCCGGACTGAGTGTTCACAACCGTTTTGTGTAAAAAAACTTTGTGAGGGAGCTTTTAGAGGTGGGTATCTGGTTCCTGTCACCAACACTGTAAACAATTCACGCTCTTTGAGTTTCTTTAGAACAGAGCATTTTCGCACCAAACCACTCTTGAGTATTATATTATTATATAGTAAATTTCGAAAAGGCGGTGGAGTTCCCCTTTAAACGAGGTTGGTCCGCTACGGCAGGTGGCGATGTTCACGTTCAGTAACAAAAAGAGCGCGTTAAAGAAGAAACATTGCTTGTGTTCCAATTGTCGGTAAATTCCTTGCTACACTAGTTAGGGTACACTTCACCGCGGTTCACTACTGCAGCCAGGCCGCATGTCGTCTTCCTTGTGGGCCGCCAGCTAGCGTTAGTCATCTGGGCTACGGTAAACATTACACGAAAACGACAGGCCGCGTTTTATATTCCGCAACAATGGCCTTAAACACTTTTAAAAACGCACAACACCGAAATCGCAGCTTTCGTTTCTGAACCAGTGCGGGTCATTTCGGTAACGCTGAGCCCAAAATTCGGTCAAGTTCACTGGCGCACTAGCTAAACGCCCTAGTTAGAACACACGTGTGTGAATTGGAACGCAGCCACTGGTTTGTTGTCAGAGTGCCGGAGGAGCCTCGGGGTCTCGGCGGCGGAGGCTGGCGGTCAGTGTGTGTCCAAGATAATGGAAGATCAGTTTTGACAGTAAGTCACTCGCTCTTCACACCCCGATACGGTTCTCGTCAGAGCTAAAGTCCGTTTCTTATTCGCCTGATTCGTTATTAATTACTACACTCTTAAAAATGGTTCTTCAAGGGTTTAGTAAAGGGAATGGTTCTGTTTATAGAGTTCAGAACCATTTCATGCTTAAATGGCTATTTGCACGGGGAAGTGGTTCTTCAGTTTGACGGACAATGTGTTGTACATGGTTCTATATAGAACCTTTTACGAAAGCGTATATGCATTTTGGCACTGTATAGAACCTACTGCACATTCCCAATCTCAGTATACAGGGTTTACAGGACTGTCTTTTTAAAAGACTATATATATATATATATATATACACACACACACACACACACACACACACACACACACACACATCCAAATCACTGAATTCAGGTGTTCCAATCACTTCCATGGCCACAGGTGTATAAAGCCGAGCCCCTAGGCCTGCAGACTGCTTCTACAGACATTAGTGAAAGAATGGGTCGCTCTCAGGAGCTCAGTGAATTCCAGCATGGTACCGTGATCAGATGCCACCTGTGCAACAAGTCCAGTCGTGAAATTTCCTCACTACTAAATATTCCACAGTCAACTGTCAGTGGTATTATAACAAAGTGGAAGCGATTGGGAACGACAGCAACTCAGCCACGAAGTGGTCGGCCACGTAAAATGACAGAGCGGGGTCAGCAGATGCTGAGGGGCACAGAGCGCAGAGGTCACCAACTTTCTGCAGAGTCAGTCACTACAGACCTCCAAACTTTATGTGGCCTTCAGATTAACTCAAGAACAGCGTAGAGCGCTTCATGGAATGGGTTTCCATGACCGAGCAGCTGCATCCAAGCCTTACATCACCAAGCGCCGTGCAAAGCGTGGAATGCAGTGGTGTAAAGCGCCACCACTGGACTCTAGAGCTGTGGAGACGAGTTCTCTGGAGTGACGAATCACACTTCTACGTCTGGGAATCTGATGGACGAGTCTGGGTTTGGTGGTTGCCAGGAGAACGGTACTTGTTTGACTGTATTGTGCCAAGTGTAAAGTTTGGTGGAGGGGGGATCATGGTGAGGGGTTGATTTTCAGCAGTTGGGCTCGGCCCCTTAGTTCCAGTGAAAGGAACTCTTAAAGCTCCAGCACCAAGAGATTTTGGACAATTTCATGCTCCCAACTTTGTGGGAACAGTTTAGGGATGGCCCCTTCCTGTTCCAACATGACTGCGCTCCAGTGCACAAATCAAGGTCCATAAAGACGTGGATGAGCGAGTTTGGTGTGGAAGACCTTGACTGGCCTGCGCAGAGTCCTGACCTCAACCCGATAGAACACCTTTGGGATGAATTAGAGTGCAGACTGTGAGCCAGACCTTCTCGTCCAACATCAGTGTCTGACCTCACAAATGTGCTCCTGGAAGAACATCTCAAAAATTCCTGTAAAAACACATCACAAACACATACAGGAATTCTGGAATACTGTGGAATATACTTTAGTAGAAAATGAAATTTTCCTGTAGAATTGTACTCAGTTTCATGTGACTGAGTGAATTGATGTGTAAGACATTTGTGTCTTAAATGTATCTCCTGACCTGATTTCTTCACCTTCATCCCTCACAGTCATGGCCATCTTTGAGAGATTCACTCGACTGAAGTCTGCGTCCAGATTTCTGCAGTACACCACAGCTCTGTGTCCAGCACACTCATGGGCACCTACGAGAGGACCACTGCTGCGGCCAGCAGGGTGGATCCAGCATAGATGTGTCCATGGTGAAAGATCTGAGGCCTCAAGTGCTGCACCCCCTCGGAGGCCTTTTTCTCAGGTGACCCCAGCTGACCTGGACTTCTTCAGACAGCTGCTGCCAGGGAGGGCCATCACGGACCCAGACGTGCTGGAGTCCAGCAATGTCGACTGGCTGAAGTCAGTGAAAGGTGGGTCTGAGTGTGTCTGTGTGACGTTAAAAGAGAACAGGGTTATCTATTAATAATAATATGCTTAGCACTCCTACCAGTATGTACTTAAAACTGCACTATGTCTGTTTTGGGGATTTGGAGACATCTCTGGTGGATTTGTGTAATTGCACATAACATTTAGTACTGTGGATTGTGCTTCGGCCCCCTTCCCCAAGTGGATGAATCTGATGATTGCGAGGATGCTAAAAGAGATCTCAGTCAAAACAGGACCGAAGCGATATATATCAATATAATGTTCATTTTGCATTTGAGGCCTAAACACAGAGCTAAAACCTCTTTTTGAGCCTATGCCTGTGACATCACCATGTAAAACAGTATTGTTTTATGGAAAGTTCCCAATCCGACGACTCTGACTTTAAAATGGTCATTGCAAGCTTTTAGCGCATGCACACCATGATTTAGCGTGTCTTTTTCTATCTTGACTCAGAAATGCTACTTCTTTCAAATATTTATAAAACCGTCTTGCATCTTGAAATCGTTTAAAAAAAAAAAAAAGCCCCTTTCGCACTTAAAAAAGGTTTCTGAGATTGTATGACATACGATTTCCATTTTTATAGATGGGTGTTGGTTGCATTGCTAACAAAATAATAATAGCAGCCATCTGGTGGCCTGAGTTTTGTCTGGTAACTGGTGGGGTATAAGCTTTCATTACTTGTTAGGTAGATTAGCTTCATAGATCCAGTGCAAACTAAATAAAGAGGCCAACTTCCGACACCAAACACGTTTGGACTGGTACACATGCGTTTGGTGTAAGTGGGCAGTTGTGCTGAGCGATCAAAATTCAAAAGTTCTGCATCATTAAATGGTTAAAGATGTAAACAAAGTCATCCGAAAGTCATTGAAATTCTACAGAAAACAGAATTGCTCACAGTGGTGGTGATAGGAACCAGACGTCTGAGGAATTTAATGTCTTTAAAGGCTCAATCACAGAAAGTTATACAGTTGCCTGACGTCCGATATGATGTGAGTTTTTGGACCATGAATGACATTACATAGAAAAACACCCAGGTATAGGTTCACTGGCTATTTTGGATAATAAATAAAAGGCATTTACATGGTTGATGAATACAATGGCTGTGGTGTGGTTGTCTATCACAAATACCTGATTCTTGTCACCTTTGCTTACATCTCAAGGAATGAATTATGCAGGATGAAATAGTTTTTTTTAATTTATGTACAGGTAACAGTGAAGTTCTGTTAAGGCCCAAAACTACAGACGAGGTCTCTCGGATCCTCAGGTATTATTTGCTTTGCTGTTTTTTCCATAAACACTAGCTGTCAGTTGTATTTCAGTTTGGTTGTACTCACTCCAGCTACTGTAACCAGCGGAACCTGGCAGTGAGTCCTCAGGGTGGTAACACCGGGCTGGTAGGAGGCAGCGTTCCTGTGTTTGATGAGATCATCCTGTCCACCGCCCTCATGAACCAGATCCTGACCTTCGACAGCATCTCTGGTATGTCTCTATGTTTATGCTTCACTTTCATCAACGATGCAAATCACCTCCATTTACTTTATATTTTTAACCCAATTTTTTCCCAATTTAGTCGTTCCTGCTTGCTAGATCCTCCTCTACCACATGGTCCTGCCAAGCTAGGAGGGTGAAGGCTAGCATGTGCTTTCTTCAAGTCATGTCAAGCCAGACACCACATCCTTTTAAACATCATTAGCTCATCATGCTTGGTGGAGAATGATAACTGCTTATTCTCTCATCTGAGCTAGCAGATATCTATCTATCTACATTACTCTGAGTGATGGGGGTAGGGGTGAGCATCCTCTCTTGGACAGACGGCTGAGGCATTTGGGGTTCAAACGAGTGCTTAGATAGTTGCACCATGACATTTTAATTAGCAGTCGGGGCTGAAAGCGTAATGCACAATAACAACAGACCTAATGTTGTTTTTAAAAATAAAATTTTTCAGCCAGTGCTATATCTACTGGTAAATATTTGTATGCATTTTGAATACATTATTTTTAATATTTTCAACACTGATTTACATACCATGGCCATAGAAACATGAAGAAAACACTTACTGTGCCTCATTGGCCACTAGCAAATTTACACAAACTTAAAGCTGCACTGTGTAAGACTTGGGGATTTGGAGACCCCTCTGGTGGAAATGTGTAATTGCACGCATTGTACAGAACAACGCTTCCACAAGCAGATGAGACTTGATGATTGCGCAGGTGTTGAAAGCATATTCAACGAGAGCTTGGTCAAAACTTGGTGAAGGACTTTCTTCCAAGGAAGTGAGTGAATTATCTACTACCTTCATCACGTCTTCATCAGTATAATGCTGGTATTGCATTCGAGACCTAAACAACGAGCCAGACCTTCTTTTTGAGCCTGAGCATGTGGCGTTTATACGTAAAGATGTATGACATATTTGGAAAAAGATTTCATTTATTATTCCAGGCGTTACAGGTCGATTCGCAGCACATCACGTTAGCGTTTTTTTGTCTCCTGATGTAGTAATGCTACACCATTCAACAATCTTCGTAGTACTGCTTTAAGAATTTGCATAAACTGAAGAATTCTTTCTTAAAAGTAGCGTAATTCCCAAGAGAACAAACTGGCTTCACTACACTGCCATTCAGACAATCCTTTACACTTCCACTTGTCTCCATTAAAAATGAACCCATGTCAATAACAGTAAACTGAACGCTTGCCAAGCAGTGTAGTTTGGTAGCGTTAGGCTTTAGTTAGCAAAATAACGAGCAAAGGTTACTCTAGGAACACAATACAGTTTGTGAGTATATTGAGTTTTTTTACGATAGGTCTAAGTCTGGCTCAGCCAATCAGATTTTAGAACTGGATTTGTTTTACAATATGAATTGTTCAACAGTGGTGGACGAAGTACACGAATCATGTACTTGAGTTAAAGTAGGTAAAATATCACTCCAGTGAAAAAAGTTCCTCCCTTTAGACCTCCACTTGAGTAAAAGTACTAAAGTATTTGCCTTCAAATGTACTTAAGTATAAAGTAAAAGTACTAAAAGAGTAATTCTGGCTCTGATGTCCTGTTATCATTTTTATATGAACTCATTTCAGGTGAAAGTCCTCCAGCGTCTCTCTTGGTAAACCAGTCTTTTAATAGAACATCATTAATTAGTGATACTGATGTCTATTAAAATGATCAGAAGCACAAAACACTGAAGGTAAACAGTTTCCATCAGGGAGAACCGAGTGGCTCTGAAATCACTTTTTACACACAAGCAAAGTTTCAGTTTCAGATTTATTTACAACTTAGTTCCAAGTTTAAGTTGAATAAAAACTGGCTTTAAACTCAGGATCACAGATGAGCTCCTTTACTATGTTGATCTGTAGGCGTCTGTTCATAAACATAAACCAGCCCAAACTCATTTACTATAAAATGAAATGGTGTTTGTAGAAATTCAGAAAAAAGCCGCGTCAGTCTCGACTGCATATGTGGACATATTTCTATATTGTGCTCTATTTACACAAAGTTAGGTTAGTTCATCATTTATGTTGAACAGACTCTCCCAAAGTTTTACGCTGCTGCGCTGACATTGAACCGTGTGCTGCACTGGGTCGGTATGACCAACAGGTCAAAACAAGCTCAAAACAAAGTGACCGCCGGGCCCTAATTGGTGCTCTGGCTTTGCGCTTCTTTCGTTTTGTTGACGTTTTCGTTTCGTTTTTATACACACAGAAACCAAAAGGAACGACAGATTTCACAAAATATAGCAGAGTAAAAAGTAAGATATTTGACTTTGAAATGTAGTGGAGTGAAAGTAAAAAGTCGCTCAAAATAGAAAAACTTCAGTTTTTCTTTACTGTCTTTACTGTCCACCACTGTCAGTATCCACTATGAAACTGCTATGGAAGATCTAGTGTGACTTACGGTTCTTCAGAGTTTAATGAAAGAGTTCTGTGAAAAATCAAATTCACCCAATTTTCCACTTAACCCAGATACTGTTGATCAGCCAATGCATGCCATTATTGCTAACAATACACTAGAAGTCAAACTCCTCTCAACTTCACATCCAGGTCTTGGTTAATGTTGTGCAGACTTGCCAAAGTGGTTTAGAGCACAGTATGACTTCAGCAATGACAGTGGCCTATAAATATGAACAATACTCCACTGCTATGGGCAACCATTTCAATTTCTGGTATATTTACAAATCAGGACTGATCTTGGATCAGGTTCCTCCATATTTAAGATGGTCATCATCACAAATACTGATTCTAGATCAGCGTACCTACTCCTTAATACAGAACCTGTTGTCTGAGGTGGCTGCCTGCAGTTTTGTTCATTTTTATAGGTCACAGCAAGTCGTACTCAGGCCTAAACCACATCGACAAGTCTGCATGACCTTAATGAAGACCTGGGTGCAGTTGGAGCAGGTTGAAGTTTGGGAAAGTACTTGGGCTATTTGGGTGACTGAACTGTTGCGTTGCCTGTGTGCTTTAATAGGTATTCTGACCTGTCAGGCTGGCTGCGTGTTGGAGAGCCTGTCTCAGTATCTGGAGGAGCAAGACTTCATCATGCCACTGGACCTCGGGGCAAAGGGCAGCTGCCACATCGGGGGGAACGTGTCCACCAACGCAGGTGGCCTTCGGCTTCTGCGCTACGGCTCCCTCAGAGGCACAGTTCTGGGCCTGGAAGTGGTGAGAGATGCAGACAAGACATGACTGAAGTTAACTCAACCCCCACTTAACCTAACCCCAACCCCTTGGTGTGGCAGATAGGGCTGCCCCCACTGCTCTGGCCAAGTGTGCTCACTGCCACCTAGTGTATGTGCGTTCGCTACTGTGTATGTGGGTGTTTCACTGCACAGGCGGCTTACATTCATCCATTACTCAAACACAGTGTGGTGTATGACAGTATGCTTAAAATTCCTTAACATTTCATTGGGAAATTTAGTAATATTAATTAGGCTAATTATAATAATAAACAGTTGATTTCAGCTGTTAGGCTGCTAACTCACCCTGCTTGCTGACACACCATTTTAGCCCCATATCAAACAACCCACCGACACCTGGAGGTTGGGAACCTCTGCCCTGGACCAGAATGTCCATTAATAACACTGCTATGTCCTGTCTCTAGGTGCTGGCTGATGGCAGGGTATTGAACTGTCTGGCTACATTACGTAAGGACAACACTGGCTATGACCTGAAGCAGCTCTTCATCGGTTCTGAGGGAACACTTGGGGTCATCACTGCTGTGTCCATCCTGTGCCCTCGCAAACCAAAATCGGTCAACGTAGCCTTTTTAGGTGCTTTATCCTCTCGATGTCTCACTGAAGCATTCGGTTCTTTGTTGCAAAGGATGCTCCAATATGTATTTTTTAATATATATATTAGGAATTCCAGCATATCTTCGAGAACATTACATGTAATGCCATTCCATGAGATGTTGCAGTACTTCTTGGTTCCTGCAGGGTGCTCCAGCTTCCAGAACCTGTTGGAGACGTTTCAGGCCTGCAGGGGGATGCTGGGAGAAATCCTCTCTGCTTTTGAGTTCCTGGACGCTTCCTGCATGAACCTGCTGGAGAAACATCTCAAGCTCACCAACCCCATCACTGGTACAGGAGTAAAGCGAAAGCTCATGTTACATAATTAATGGGCTTATGATACTATTATGCTTTATACAGTTTTTTTCTCTTTTGTTGCAACGAAACAATAGAAGATGTGTCGCCCCCTGTGCTTCCCATAGTGTATCTGTAGTGTAGTCCGTCATAATTCTGAACATTAAAGAAAATTATAAAGTGCTTTTGTTTTTAAGTAAATTACGTGAAGCCTTTGTTTATTCATAATTCACATTGATAACCAAACTGTGTAACTACTCTACTCTTATCACAAACAGCGCCGAACGTTGATCATTACAGCCACAGCTAGGGCTGAAAGTTTGATCATTTTTATATCAAAATTCGTAATTAGAGCTACAATTTTCTTTAATTATTGCCTAAAGTCTTTAAAAAAACGTGGCTCTTCAAGGTTCTTAAAGATGGTTCTTTCATAAAGACAGTCATTCTACAAAGAATGTGAACACTCAGACCCATTTGCACGTTCTTTGCATGGTGAAATGGTTCTTCAGATTGGAGAATGTGTTGTATGCGGTTCTGTATAGCATCAAAAAGGGTTGGTACTGTTACTTTGTTGCTTGATGTCAAGCTTATAACAACAGAAGAACATTTTGGTCCTACAGAGAACTCTTTTCAAAAAGGTTCTCTATAGAACCATATACATCACATTCTCTGTCAATCTGAAGAACCATTTCACCACACAGAGAACTTTCTATGCATGCAACTGGGTTGCTGAGTCCTACATAGAACCATTGTCTTTATTAAAGGACCCTTGGAGAACCGTCTTTATTATGTGGGTACATTAGCAAAAACATTGTTTTAAGTTTTAAGAGGGGAAACAGAACCTACTTCGTGAACTGCCTGTAGGTGAGTTAGACCAATCAGAGGCAACAACACCTCCATGTGTTATGACATCACAACCACAACTTACTGGCAGTTTGATACACTACGTTCAGGGGTCGCGCCTCAGAATCTCAATTTAAAAAAAAACAAAAAAAAATCAATAGCAATACTTGTCGGAAAAATCTCAGACATTTTCCAGAAATCGTTCAGCCCTAGCTACAGCTGGGTTTTCACACAGGACATAAATGAGAAAAAGTTGTTTACAAATTGAGAAAAAAACCTATGACAACGCTAATTTCTACTAGCTCCTCTATAGGATATCTGATAATATGTTAGCACTAAGCTAACACTGGAGCACATAAACGTTTTGTGGTCATTGTAGATTAAACACCGATATCTGAAACTTGTAAAATACAGCAAACAGCCACTTTATTAGGTACACCCTGCTAGTAAAAGGTTGGACCCCCTTTTGCCTTCAGAACTGCCTTAATTCTTCATGGCAGGCTTTCAACAAGGTGTTGGAAACGTTCCTCAGAGATTCTGGTTGGTTATTTGAGTTCCTGTTGCCTTTCTATCATCTGGAACCAGTCTGCCCATTCTCCTCTGATCTCTCACATCAACAAGGCATTTTCGTCCACACAACTGACCGCTCACTGGATATTTCCTCTTATTTGGACCGTTCTCTGTAAACCCTAGAGATGGTTGTGTGTGAAAATCCCAGTAGATCAGCAGTTTCTGAAATACTCAGACCAGCCCGTCTGGCACCAACAACCACGCCACGTTCAAAGCCCCTTAAATCCCCTTTCTTCCCCGTTCTGATGCTCGGTCTGCACTTCAGCAAGTTGTCTTGACCACCTCTACATGCCTAAATGCATTGATTTGCAGCCATGTGTTTGGCTGATTGGCTATTTGTGTTAACAAGCAATTGGACAGGTGTACCTAATAAAGTGGCCGGTGAGTGTATATCTCATGTTTTATTTGAACATCATGTAACAGATGTTAACATATATTCTACCTTTACCGTTTTGCAGTGAATTCTTCAGTAAAGAGTCCTGGCTGATCTGACGAAACAGCTGTTTAACAATTAATATAGCAAGGAAAACACTAAAATCTATGGTATTTACTGTATTTACATACTTACTGAATTTACCATAATGCAGAATAATGCAAGGAAACCTGGTTACACTTGTATTCAGTCATTGACATATCTAGAACTGTGAAATCGCTCCCACCTATTGTAAATCAAAACTGCTTGATTCCACTGTCTAATTATGTTGGCAGTTAATCTAATGTACAAGACCTTCAGTTTAGCCTCTGGGGTTCCAACCAATGGGGAAGTTTGCTTGGCTGTCTACCAAGATACCACAAAGAAAAAAATTCTGATTAGATAATTTACTGTAGGGCATTTCAAATGACCTCTGTTCCCAAGCCAAAGCGTAACAGTCAAATAAGACTATCACTACAATACTAGAAGCTGATTCAATTAAATAAATACAAGCTGCACTATAGACATGCATTTCTGAGTTCCCAGAGATCAGTAGGCTTGCTCTGAAAGCCTGGAAGGCCCCGAGGGGTCCACATTGCTTATATGTAAGGCTAGACAGCTAAGACTGGACAAATATTCACGCAACTGCCCTTTCGCTTCCTTCCTTGCATCGTTCTACATTATGGTAAATACAGTCTCATTCCTGGTTCTGTACATTTTAGTGTTTTCCTTGCTCTATTATATCAATTTCAGTACAGCAAGGACTTGTTAATCAGCTGTTTAGTCAGATCAGCCAACCAGCTGATACAGGTATTCAGTTTTTACTGTCCAGTCAAAACTAAGATATTGTCACTTTCAATTCCAGACATCTTTCTTCAGTAGCTTTCGAATCGTGAGCAACAAAAAGATTAATGTGTAAGTTATCATTATTAGCAACCAAGACAGAGCATTTATCTGTCCATCTGAAATTGATAGGACACATGTACTTCTGTAGACGTGGTGTAACTGCTCTGAGAGCTAAACGACCGCCTGTATTGCAAGTGGCAATCTTCGGGGTCCAAGCACTGTGCACCTAATGGAGCCAATAGAACACATTGTTTTTTAGAATTACCTTCTTTTATAATACATGTACTCACTTCTGTACACACTGACAGTCTGACCTTGCAACTTTTTATTAACCACTAAAACACCTATAAAACAGTACAGTATTTGAACATGATGTTGTTGAACTCAATGAACTGATAAACCCACATCAATTACCTCTGTATTTCAGTCTCAGAACATAGAAGAATTTCATGTTAAATCACTAAAAAACTGACCTAGGAACACTGCTGCTGGACTCTGCTGAAGGTGGTTCCTGAAATTGCCACCTTTTTCGTTGCTCATGAGTTTTTGCATGTGTGAGGAAAACGAATGGGATTCATAACAGGTTTTGTTTTTCAGAGAGTCCCTTCTACATCGTCATTGAGACGGCTGGATCCAATGCTGCCCACGACGAAGAGAAACTTCACAACTTCTTAGAAAAAGTCATGACGTCGTCGCTGGTTACGGACGGCACGGTTGCGACAGAAGAGGCAAAAATAAAGGTAATGTCTCTAATTCTGAGCTGGTGAGTCAATATTACAGTCCAGTTTGGAAGTTTGGAAGCAACACTAACTTTGTAAAAATAAAAGAAAAGAAACAATGAAGTTGATAAGCTAAAACACCATTCTGTTTTTTTATTAATTAAGCTAAATAAGTATTTATTATTATTATTAATTATTTGTATGTATTTTGTATTAGACTGTGGCGCTTATCGAGATTTCCTTCTGTCCGACTGACTGCAGGCCCTTTGGTCTATGAGGGAGAGGATCACCGAGGCTCTGAGGCACGATGGATACACCTACAAGTACGACATCTCCCTGTCTGTGGAGAAGATCTATGACTTGGTCACTCACATGAGGGAACGTCTGGGAGACAGGGCGCAAAATGTGGTCGGCTATGGACACATCGGTATGATTACTTCTCTATTGCTTTCATGCAGTTCCGTAGATCTAACGTCAGAGAATGTGTAGTGAGGAGAATTGCCACTATATAATGTCTTCTAGGTTTGATGCTAGAAGGTTCTCATGAGCAAGTCCACAATTAATGTGTTCCTATGGAGCTTTTGTGCAAAATGATAATTTAGAGACGCTTCATCACAGACCCCCCCATCACTCAGCGCGATGCCAGTCAGCGTAACAGATCTGGTGGTGGGCACTTTCCTCCAAGCTTGTTCGGCTGTCCAGTGACATCGTGTTGACATCGTCGAGAGGAAGCCTGTGCTAGCCTTTGCCCTGCCAGTAGTGCTGATAGTATCGTGTGACTGGGGGAGTCCTAACTAGTGGGTCGAATTGGAAATGACTAAACGGGGGCAAAATCCCAAAATTCAGCAAAATTTATGCGGAACAGCATAAAATATTTCACTGCCGTTACATTTTTGAGTGCTTTTGAATTCCATTTAGGGAATGTGTAACAGTGTTTGATGAGGTCATTGAGGTCGAACTGCTTCGGTTAGCCACTGAGCTGACCAGCTCACCAACCAGCCACCACTCCATGGAAAACTTTGAAGATCAAATAATGTCAAATATTTTGCAACTTTGGTGTATAGAAAGTCCCGGAAATATTAGGGTATTCCAAATGTTTAGCCCACAGTGTGAACTTTAAATTTTGAAAACGGCCCAATAAACGGCTGTAATAAAACTGGATCCATAACTAGTGAAGACAGGTCACTATTATTATTATTATTATTAACAGAAACCACATACGTAAGTCTTTTTTTTAGATTACTTAAGAACTGTGTGTGATTTGAGGAAAATGTGTGATCATGTAGGCATGCAGTTTGATGAGCTACAGGCTTCCGTTGCTAGTTAGCTACATAAGCCTCATAGCTCCAGTGCCAAACTAAAGAAAGTAAGGTTACTTTACGTGTCCATATTATTTTCTTGCCAAACTGCCATGTTAAAGTCAATGAAACCATCATAACTGGCATCTCTGGCTTCCTTCAGGCGATGGCAACCTTCACTTGAACATCACCTCACCCTCCAAAGACCCGGCCCTACTGGCTGCCATTGAGCCGTACGTGTACGAGTGGACGTCGCAGTACCAGGGCAGCATCAGCGCGGAGCACGGCCTGGGCCTGAAGAAGAGGAACTACATCTACTACAGCAAGACCCCTGAAGCAGTGACCCTCATGGGCAACATCAAGGCCATGCTGGACCCCAAAGGGATTCTAAACCCCTATAAGACGCTGCCGGACGACATTTGCTGAGCCTCTGAGAGCTTTTACAAATGGTTTGAGAAGCGTTTTTCTCACGTTCAATTGTAAACGTTGACGCGTCTGGTTCTCATCCCGATCCTCCACTGGTGCACGATTTGATAAACGTCTCTCTGCTGCTTTAGTGGATGGAATGCAAATGAAGAATTGAAGCACTGCTGACTGCAGAGAGCAGATGTTTTGTAATGATGGACTCCAAATGGCTTTGAATAATTCTGATTGTAAATCATGAAATGTGAGAGAGATGAACTCGCTGGATGTAACATTTCCTATTAAAACCATCCTGACATTATCCCTAATGTAGCACTGCAGTCACAATAAACATCACTTACAGAGCCTGGAGTTCATTATTTCTCCAAATAATCATTTAACAACAGCCACAGTGGGAATTACAGAAGCCGTTTTATTGACCCAGCATGACATTTTATTGTAACTCGTCATTTAAATACACTGGATTCCATTGAACAAGTTCCTTTCCTATGAATTTATTTTAATCCATGTAGGCAATGAAGCCAATTATTTTGGTAACAGTGGGCATTTCTTTTTTTCTGGCATGTAAAAATCTGCATAAATTCAAACAAGGTCCTTAAAAGAAACACAGCTAAACATAAATGCGCATCTTAAAAATAAAATAATAACATTGCTGGGGGAAAAAAAAACATAAGCACCAAACTCGCCTTCTACCGTGATATTTTTTTCTTCTTTCTAAACTGCGTAACAAGTATTGCTGAACGAAAAAAGGATTCGGACACCCTTTAACACTGGAGAGGTGGTCTGGAAAGCACGTTTGCAGATTCTGCCCACCATCCGATTTCAAGTATTTGCCATCTTAAGTCTCCTGACGGGCTTAAAGGGACACTTCTCTTTTTTTTTTGTTAAAATGTCTGCATATATAAATGATTGAGACGCAAACAGAGTCATTCAGAGTGGTTTGGTGTGAAATGCTACGTTCTGGAGAAACTTGGAGAATCAGAATTGCTCACAGTGGTGGTGATAGGAACCAGACGTCTGAATCCGTTTAAAAGCTCTATCACAGAGTACATACGCTGCCTAAAGTCTAAAATGTTATTTTTATAGTTAAAAAAAAAGATTTCAGCTATTTTTTTTTTATTCCTTCATTTCAGAGGGGTAAGTTTTTTTCAAATGTATTACTATTTTACCATCATCATTACATAGAAAAGCTCAGAAGGCCCTGTAGGTCATTTTGAGTAGTAAATAAAGTGAGTGTATTTGTATTGTAGGCATTCTGACCCCTGGTTCCTATCACCACCACTGTAAAGATCTCAGACATTCAGATCTGATTTTTAATGTGGCCTGTATTTCACTGCAGGCTGAACAGATCACTATCCTGAAAAAGGTCACCCAACACAGATTCCTCTGCAGTCATTGGCTCATAGGCTTTTGAACGGGCTCCTTACACCTTAGACCTGAAACTTACTTCACACAAGGACGCAAACACAAACGTCAACGCATTGCAAATGCTTGGTCCTGTACACTCACTGCGCGTTCTTACGTTGCTGTGGAGGTTAAAACACTCAGTACTGAAGGGGGCGATAGAGTACAGATCAGAGACAGATCTGTTATTCCAGCAGCCTCAACAACTAAACGTGGACAATAGAGGAGAGTGAGCTGCTTTACCTCTTCTCTCAGACTGGAAATACGATAGTTAATCAGATTTTTATGCCGTCTTTGTTTGGGACTTAAGTGGTCGTCTGCTGTGGCAGTTGAGAAGCACGCTGGTGATACAAGACCGCTCAGTCAGGCTTGGGTGCCATTATAGCGCCCCCTTGCTGTGACGCTTGCACTGTGTTATGAAATGTGTCGAGACACATTTTTGAATGCGACCATGAGTGAAACCCCGTCTGTGTAGCTCAAAGCGTCTGCGTCCTTGTGTGAAGTGTTTCAGGCCTTATGAAACATTTGCACAAATTAGGATGTTTCATGTAAATCATATGTAAATGAGCTGCTGGTAGGCCGGCGCTTGATTTCACGCACCAATGCAGATTTTCATTTGCGCTAAAATCTCTGCTTGTTTCAGACGTAGCGACTTCGCGCATCACTAAAGACGGGGCATTCTGTTAAACGCAGCTTTGATCACTAAGGGCCAGTGTGTCTTTTTTGTCGCTCACACTGTCACACAAAAACAAACTTGTCTCACATATGAATAAAAAGATCGGAGACCGGATTCACGAAAGCTTCAAGAAAAAAAAACGAAGATGCTTACGACCAACACTTCCTAAGTTCATAAGAACGTTTTTAAATTCTCGAAAAACAGCAAGTTCTCAAACGTTTTCTTAAGAAAATCATTGTTTTCTTATGCAGGCTATGTTGCATTTTAACGTACCATAAGCGACGTGAGATACGTTCTGACATTGTATTAAATGTTATTTGCATTGTTTAGTTTAATCTGCTCCGAGGAGCAAAACGGGGAGAAAACATCAAATCAAGTGCTTAAAAAATTTTTGCAAACCAAGAACAGGAGATAATGGTGGACGAAACAGCCAACAGGAGAAAAATCCTCATCGGAAATATAATCGTGGGGTGACGGACAGGAGGAGCAAAGACAGCATCCGTGATCAATTTAGATGCCGACTTATCAGCTCTTGTAGCCGAGTGCGAGTCGTAAGATTAAGAAAAAATTTAAGAACATAAGGTTCATAAGAAAACAAGATAATAAGATCATTCTTAAGAAGTTATTTGAAGAACAACAATTTCTCCTAACCTTTTTCTTAAGAATGAGAAATATTTTGTGAAACCAGCCCCTGAAGCCAAGCCACAGTATCCCTACAATAAACCACTTTACATCAAACCACTCAATGACTTTGCCTCAATGACTGAATCACGTGGACATTTTGAAAATGCGGTGGAGTTCCCCTTTAATAATGAGCTGAATCAGGACAGTAAACACCCTCACGTACGCTGGGGTGGGCAAAACCTGAAGCCGCTCCTGCTTTATAAGTCACTGTTTAGCTTCGTTTCGTGCGGAGGAAGACAAACGCTTCAGGGTCCTCGCAGTTCCATCAAACTGTTCAGTCCAAAGACGGATCATTCTCACAGTGCGGGTGAGCGGAAGTCGTTTTGAAGGGGAACTCCACCTGGTTTCCAACATTCCTAAAATTTCTGCATAATTAAATGGAGAGTGGTCTGATGTGAAATGACGCGTTTTGGACAAACTAGACTCAGAAATGTTCACAGTGGTGGTGACAGGAACCAGACATCCACCTCTAAATGCTCCCTCACTGAAAGTCATTACGTGAAATGGTTATGAAGACACTGCCTGATGTCCGAGACACTGTTTTCGGATATTTTTGAGACAGGATTCATGCCAAACGTGTCTTAACAGTTGTACATAGAACACGATAAGAACAACATAACATGACAGCATTATAAACACAACACAAACTCAGAAGACACATGTAGGTTCATCTGCCATCAGATAAAATGGCTATATTATTGAACGATGCCTTCTGGTTCCTATCACTACCACTGTAAAGGAATCTTGAGTGGGTCAGTTTCTCTGCAATGCACCATTCCACATTAAACCGCTCTGAATTATGCAGAAATTAAGCAAAAAGAAAGAAAATGAGTGGAACTCCCCCCCATATGCATAAAACGTGCTTGAGAAAAGTAATAAAACCAGACCAGGTGCGCCTTAACTTGGCAAAGCGAGGAAGCCTTATCCGAGCTACGTTACACTTTTAGTAATCCTATCTTTAAATACAATATATTACATTCTATTACGGTCACAGTTTACAATGCAGTGTCTAGCAGTATTCCTTCTTCTTTGTCCTCATTCATTATAAATACATCAGTGTCTTGGTGCCCACATCTAGAGCCCAAAAGCTTCTCAAACGAGACGAAATCTGCCTCCTCAACAGCCTCCAAACTCCGTCTTTTATAAAGCAGATCCTAACCAATACATGTTTCAGTTGCGCTTATTCTGCTTACTATGCAATTCAAGAGCAAAAAGCACTGGGGACACAAAACGACTACAACGTACATGATGGTGCATGTGCGTCAATGCTGACAGAAAAAGGCGTAAAGGTTAACCTACAAAGATTTGCATTAGAGCAATATGACAAAGGACGCCCAAAAAACGCAGCCTAGTAATGCAGGACTGACCGAGCAGCAAAATGATTGTCACTTAAGTTTTAGTGTGACTGCCCAGCGCAAGGGCTGTGCGAAAGATAAAGAAAGATGAAAAGAGCGCAAGAAAGGCTTTAGTGCCAGTTTGGCTTCAGTCACAGGCAAAAACTACAGCAGGGCACTAAATGCTGAACCGAACCAACATTGACCGCACTCGGCCAACGATAAGATGACGGAAAACATGAAAAAGTGTCTTTAGTGTTTCAAAGAAGGATGTTTCGCCAGGCTTACTTTCTTTCCAAAATCTACTGTGGTAGTGTGGCAGCCTGGAGGTTACCAGGATTAGTGTCTTCGAATCTATCCAGTGTTGTCTGTTCACTCTTGTGTGGTGAGACTGTCTGGAAAAATTACGTTTAAAAACGTTATCAAGAGTCCAAAAGTCCAGAATGCTGATCCAGGATCAGCTCCCCTATGACCAAGTAGTCTAATTTGAACAGCAGAACTTGATCACACTGCACTGGCTCGCCATTATGGGTAGCGACTGTGAGGCGTGTTGATGCATAATATCTTTACGCTGGCCGGGGCATCTGTAGTCTCTGAGACCAGGTACAAACCAGCCTCAGTGCAAATGTTGAGGTTTCAGTCCAATACGGCCAACAAAAATGGCTTCACTTGTATTCCACGGCCGCTGTCTGGTCTGATGCTGTCAGTCAAAGTCATAGAAGAAAGGGAGATGTAAAACATCTGGATCCAGAGAATGATCAGAAGGTCTTGGAGAAGAGCAAAGGTGCAGATCCAGGATCAGTGTTTCCTACAGAGGTGATGGGGGAGCTGTTCCTAGACCAGCATGATGAACATCCAGGGCCAGAATACAGACACCATTGTTAGGATCTGTGTGGTCCTGCTAGAAGGGCTCTGTTCCTGGGGCTCAGCAGTCCGGCTTGCCCTTCTCCAAGGAGCTGTGGATTTTGTCTAGAGTCTTTTTGATGCGCAGGGCTGTGAGGCGAGCCGACGGGTTCTGGTACCAACACTCCTTCATCAGCTTGACCAGAGCAGACAGCGTCTATGAGACACAAGCAAATATACAGGCTCTGTGAGGTTCTAACCAGTGTAACGCTGGGTTCGTAAGTTGGTGGTAGAAGGATGGCGGCAAATCAGATATTCAATTGTTCTCAATGGAGCTGTGAGGGAAAATTCGGCTAGTACCAACATTCAGATTTCCCAACACAGCAGTTTATAAAGAATATAGTGTGTATCCTAACACACTGTTAGAAATAGAGGTTCTGTGCAGGTACATTTTTCGTTTGTCAAGGTACAAACAAGGTAAATGTGTCCAGCAAGTTACAGCAGTGGTTTTAAGGTCCAGTTGTGTACCTTAAATAAGTTTCTCCTAGGTGAAAAGAACATATTTGTACCTTTTCATCATCTAATGTTTTAAAACAGAACAGTAAAATAAAAAGGCTGGAGGCGAGACGGTGGGTGTGGAGTTGATACAACTTAGAAAATATAATTTCAATAGATTATGGTACAATTATGTTTCCTGGCTAAAGGTACTGAGATGCATCATTGAGGGTACCACACCAGTGAAAAGAGAGGAACTGCCCCAAAGACAGTTTATACCTTTATTACTGAGAGTTTAAAGTGATACATACAGGATCAGAGAACCAGCGGTTGGGGATGAATGGTCTCTGCTGCTCCACACACACCACTTTACGCATATCCTCAAAGCTGGGGTCATTAGGTACCAGGTCATAGAATGGAGGCTTGTAGTCCTCCACGATCCCTACAACAGACATTGGACGGTTAATGACTAAATGAGTTCAATCACCAAAAGCCATATATTGCCAAAGCCCTGAAAATGAACAGGGTGAGGGGGTGAGCCTTTTCAATATTTTCACCAAGTGACAAGCAGCTTTAAAAGGTATACATCCCACCCAAATGCCTGTTTGTTTTATGGAGCTGACCGTTGCTATAAGTGCGCCGGGCGATCTCCCACAGCACCAGACCAAAGGCCCAGATGTCCACCCTCTTGTAGGCATCGAAGCAGTCCGTCTGAATGGACTCATCCAGCACCTCGGGGGCCATGTAGCGCTTGGTGCCCACTTTGGGGTTGTTCCCCACATTCAGCTGATTGTCTGCCTGAGAGTGAGTGACCGCCAGGCCTGGAAAGAAGAAGAGAAGTTTGAGAAACGAATGAAAGGACTGGATAAGGGCGAAAAATGTACGGGCACTGGCCAAGAGCCTCAATAAAAAGTTAACATGTTACAATGGTAGCATGATATTTTATCAGTGTCTCCCTCGCCTTCCACATACACGTGATCATAATCCATCAATGTAAAAGTCTGGAAAATGTATCCACAGTCTCTACAGAACAGACAGATCAATACTGTACAAAGAAAAAACATCTAGACCAGGGCCCAAACCTATAAGGACGATAGCAGCCAATATTGGCTATTTACTGATAATTGGTGATTTTACAAATTTGAAGAAATACAACAGTTTAGAACTGATACCTGTGTCTGCCAGTACGGCACAGTTTAACTAAATCTATTGGAGTATATATAAACATAAAATAACATAAGCTGATTCAGAATGTTTGACTGACATTGGCTAAAATCCTCAAAATCGTCAGGCACTAATGAAATTCAGATTGTTTTTATTTAAAAATGTCAAAGCGCTGGGCAAGTGGGGCCACTAACCGAGATCAGCGATGCAGCAGCGCAGGTCCTTCTTCACCAGGATGTTCTTGCTCTTCAGGTCGCGGTGGGCGATGGCCGGTTTACCCTCAGTGCCGAAAATCTCAGTGTGCAGGTGAACGAGGCCGCTGGCCACCGACGCCGCCATCTGCAGGCCGTCAGACATGTCCACGGCCACCCGCTGTAGGTAATCGTACAGCGAACCGTTCTCGTGGTAATGCGTGATGAGCCACAGCTGAGTGCTGGAGTTCCGCGAGGTCATGTCTGAGGCCATGAACCCTGAGTGTGGGACATTTACAGGACATGTTAAAATGTTAAACGCTTTACTGTCACTGTTTTAGGAATTTTTTAAAAGGGGCATTCTGGTCAAAATGAGAAATGTAACCACTGCTGCATCGTCCTACTCACCTCCTACAGTGGTGCCACAACAGCCCTGGGGTGAAATTTTCACATTTAAAAACTAGGAAAACCCACTTTTCATGATGTATGTTGAAATGAAAAACAACACATCTTTGGGGTGGATTTTTGGGATGTTTAAAAGATTTTTTCCTGCTAGATTGTTAAAGCAAGTGAAAGCAAGACAGGTAACGCTACTGCTAAGAAGTTGAACATCAAGTGTGTGTGTGTGTGTGTTAGCCGCTACGTCAGCACATTTCTTTATCGCTATGTGGGGTATTCCTAATATTTGTAGGACATATCTGCGAGTTTGCATAATGCATGCTGTGTGTTCTTCTACGACTGCTGTGTCTCACCTCGTCCCTCCGCTGTGTGTGCATCACTCACTGGAGTCTTACTGCTCATCATAATGCACAGATCTGATTGGCTGAGTAGTGTCACATGTGATATTTACACCACATGCGATTGGTCTGTGAGTCTCCCGGGCCACTAAAGTGTTACCATAAAGGCTAGAAAAGTTACGCCGAGGAAAATAGGACCACCCCGTCAAAATTAAATAATTCTCCATAGTTTATCAGTTATAGGTCCAGGTCTGCATAGGACAGCATCTGGGTCCGGTCTCCATTAGTGACCTCTGATATATGCCATGAAAATATTTCTGGCCTAAAACTGCATTTTTTAAACTTTAGACTTTTAAAATAATACTTTCAAATCTAGTCCAGCCTTAGCACTTTTAGTTTTAGCACACAACCTGAGTTGGCAGCAATTCTCCACTTAATACATTTTTTATTCTGTGCTTGGCCTGATCTATGAACTGTGCCCTGGAAACTTGATTTATTTCACCCACAATTTATGAGACACTGTGAAAGAGTAGAAAAAAGAAAAAAGGAAAATGTGCCTCACCTAATATGTTTTCATGCCGCAGTAGAACAGTGTTGTAGATCTCGGTTTCCCGAAACCAGGACTTCTCGTCTCTGGAGGAGAAGATTTTCACAGCCACATTCTCTCCCTGCCACTGTCCCCTCCACACCTCCCCGTATCGCCCTTTCCCTGGGAAAAGAAGAGAAAACAACACTGTTCATATAAAAATCAGAGAGAAAGCCTCTGACTCTAAAAGAAGCAGCTGATATTAGTGGTTGTGTATTCGGATCTAGATTTGAGATGAGAGCAACAGGAGTCTGCCCCACTTACCGACACACTCCACCAGGCTGATCTGACGGGCCACCGTCCTCTGCACCAAGAACGGCAGTCCAGACCCACTGCCAGACGTGCAGGAGTGATCAAGCAGATCCTACAAATCAAAAATGACAATACTATCGTTACAAGTCAAGAAAACAAATGAAAGGCACGGCAAGTAACACGTTTATGCCTTCATGCCAAAAGGTTGTATAAATTATAAATAGAACAGAATTAAATATTATACAATAATTATTTAACATGTCTTGAAAATGAGTGTATTCACAATAACCTTTTAGTTATGGTTTCACTATTAACGATATATTAAAGTCTGACTTATTAATGTAAAACAAACACTTTTAAAAAAAATACAGAGAGAGGTCAAAAAATACAATCTACCGCTACTGTAACTGCAGTTCATCAACCAATACATAAAACAGAGAAAAGTATGAACAAAATTCAGGCGTGAAAATGGCTGTATGACCCTTTTTACCTGTGCAATGTTTATGTACTTTCGTCCATTGTTGTAGATTGTCTAGGGCTGCCGAGAAGTGCATTTTACAGGATTTAAATACTTGGCATTTCCAAACGAGTACCCTGAACGCTCATTCTCAAAATCACCCTTAAATCCAAGTTTGAACCTTTTTTTAGTCGTTTATCTGATGAAACAGATATGTTTATATATTTAAAAGTTTTTAAAATACATGGATCCTCTTGGTGTGGTAGTTGTAGAGCAGCTCCTACGCTGTACTATGAACATCAGCTCACTTAAAATGATCACACAAGTGATTTATTAGACATATATCCTGAGGAAAACAGCACAGTTTGTTGCAATCTGAACGCGAGGCATTCAACCTAATCAGCTATAACTTACAAGAAAAAAGAAAAGATGCTTGGTGTCTAATTCAAGCAAATCGGCAGTTTCCAAAAACCTACCTTCTGGAGATATTTAAAATTCCCTGTAGCTAATGTAGCCTATTGTTTTTTATATATATATATATATATATATATATATATATATATATATATATATATATATATATATATATATAAAAAAGTATTTTTGAATAGTTTAAGTATCCAGTGTAAAAATGAAATAGAACACAGCTGGCCCACAGATTTGTTGAACACTTTAATACGGCCCTTTTAGTGGTTGAGTTTCACACCGCTGGTTTAAGGTAGGCAGAGCTTCCATTACTTTTAGCTATATTATCCTTGTGGCTGTAGTAAAAACTTTAGACACCAAACATGGAAGGCTAATCTCGTACCGCCAAGGTGCTGTCTCCCACGTTGGGAGCGATGAGGCCGTCGATGGCGCCCTGCTCCGGATCAAACTCGTGCAGTCTCTCCAAGCGGCCTGGGTGGAGCCTGCGGCAGACCAACACTGCCAGAGTGGCCAGCAGGGCCAACACTACAAAGGGTCCCAACACAAAAAGCACCAGGGTCTCCACACGGTAGCGCACAGGCTCACCCTCTGGACCTGATCACAGAAGCAAATGTAGTCAACTGGAGATTTTCTCAAGAGTACAATGTTCAATCTCTGGGATTTTCAAAAATGTATTGCTATCTACGCCAATACCGGCACTTAAACGTGGTACTGGTATCGGCAAAGGGTACCTTAACACCGTGGTGGTGTAGGTTGACAAGCAGTAGCAAAAATGTTCATGGCAAAACTGTGGTTTTCGTTGGGGTCAGAAGCACAACTGACATTACAAAATACTCTTCTGCACATTGCATGCAATTACAAATGTTCACCAGAGAGGTCGCCAAATCCCCGACACTAACTACTATATGAATTATTTGCTGCATCTGCATGGACTGGATTCCTATTAGAGCAAATTAAGGACATGCTTAGCTTGAGAAGACCATATTCTCGCACTCAAGTGATTCTTACTCTTGGGCAGCAGCTGCAGCAGTGACTCCACTGTGGCATTGAGGTTGCACATTGGCTGAGAGCAGCACTCCACTACATGACTGGCCGAGGGGGCAGCCGAGCAGGTCATCCGCCTGCTCTCTGGGCCAACCAAACACCCGCGCCGGAACGAGGGTACATCATTGCTAACGGTCACGGAGGCATAGCACTGGTCTCCCTTACACTGCTGAGACATGCAGTCGCTGCCCACGCACACACAGTCAATGGACCCATCTGGACACACAAACAAACACAGAAGAAACAAAGCAATTAATATAGGAAGAGGAACCGAATTGGATGACGCAAATACTTATAGATAAGTGTCTTCCTGCCAGATAATTGAGGCTGTTTTCTTCCTCGTTCCTGCTTCCATTTCCCTGGTTTACAGATTAGAAAGCAAAGCTGAGAAAGCCTCTAAGATACGCCTCAAGTTTTTGTTTTAATACTCTGTGTGAGGTTCTTGTGAGGCATCTGTGGGCAAATGGTAAAATACTCTACAGAAGGCACCAATTCATAGCTATGTTATGCAGTGCATGCAGTAAATACTTACCTTCAGCTAAAGTCTGCAACGCCTGGAGCAGCAGGAGGAAAAAGACTCGGGTGCAGCAATGACCCATTTGGTTCACTGCACTAGAAACGAGAGACGAAGAGTTAGAAATGCACATGCTTAGCCTAGATCCACAACCTGCGAGGGGACTGTCTGCTGAACTCAAGTGCACTGTGAGACATCCACGAACAAACGTAACTGTTAACGTCCATCTGAAATCAAAATGAACTCATATTAAACATGACTAAGCAATATCAAAACTAAGTATTATCTAAACTGCTGATTATCCGATTGTTAACACCTTTAAAGGTCAGCGGCGAGTAACGTTTGTTTATTTATATTTGTTTTTATTAACACTTAGAGGGCCGCAGTAAATAATGTGTGTTTATTTGAGCTCGAGCAGTATCTGTCGTCAGCACAGAGCTACTGCGTTGACAGCTAACTGCAATTTTTAGATGAAAATTGGTTTTAAAAAGTCAGACAGTAAATCATAATTTTTGATATGCAAATTAGCTTTTCAGAAATGTTACACATCATGGGAAACCTGAGATATTAACCACCAGAGGGCAGTGAAGAGCCTGCATGTGACGTTTTGGTCAGAGTTTCTAATTTATTTGGCCTAAGAAGGAAACATAGAAAGACTGCAGCCAGTCACTTGGATTAGCGCAATCCGATATCCTCTAAACTCGTGTCCATTTTAGCATCATTTAGCTAGAACCAAGCGTTTTCTGTGCTGTCTGGCATGTTTGACTGCTAAGTAAGCTGTAGTTAGCTTTGCCAAACACTACAGTCCCAAACGCCGCAGAACAGGTTCTATTCTGGCTTTCTGTCACTCCAACCAGTCACAGGACTTTTGCTCTCTCAGACGTTTTACAACACTCACAACACTGGAATACTTCGAGACTGTTTAAAGGTATTAAAAATGGATTTGCTTTTCATCATGCATTTGCTTTATTAGGTCAGGTAAGGATGCACTGGTGTGAAAATGATAAGTTGGGGTAGATAATTGGATTAGATAATCGATTTAAGTCCATATTTCATTTCAATTAGTGATGAGCACCCAGTAGATAATGATTCACATGCCATTAGTAATAAACATCAATCAGATGGTAGTGCAGACTGAGGATCTGAACCAAGTTTCAGGCTGTTTGGACAGAGCCAGCACAGGCTGGTACCCAGGCACAGTCTCCATGGCGACCAGGAAGCAAAGGGCCTGCTGTCGAATAACATCAAAGCGGACCGTAGTGGAGCAGTGCGTCACAAAAAGACAGAAATGGCTGATTGGGGGGGCACCATTAAGCTTTTATGTGGATAGATTTTATCATTCACTCAGATCACAGCGCAATTATTGTCCCAGTCACTCGCCAAATTGATTCCTTACACATTAGAGCCAAGTGGACTGTAATTCCTGGTGGTTTCTCAGTACGTCGGAACAAAAGCCTGAATATTTTTGGCTGGTGAGGAAGACGGACCTGCAACGTGGTCATGCTTATGAAACTGTAAAACCATCTGGGAACAATTTAAAGCACTTAAATTCTTAACACCTGGACCCACTTTTGATGCTTATTCAGTGACCGATGCTCGTGCTGAGAAGCAAATTCGGATGGCGGGGAAACAACACCTGTGCATGCAAAGATAACAAGATAATAAGCAGATCATCTTACTGGTACAAATCCTGATGTGACTCTCAACGCCTTTATATATCTGCATAACCGCCAGTCCTCGCCAGTACAGTCATCGTCTGAAACAGAAAGGTAGAGAAACGTTACTGGAGCTTCTTTCCCATGAATGTTCATCCAAATGGTCACTGCAGATGATGGTCGGGTCCCTTTGGGTGATAAAACAGCAGTCATGATTGAACTGAACCATTATTCTGCATAGTTTAATGATTAAGATGTACACAAAGGCATTCTAAGATTAGATTAGAAGTGACCCATATTAGTCCCATACCAGGGAAATTTCACCTCCGCATTTAACCCATCCATGAAGTGAAACACCACATAAACACTAGTGAGCACACACACACACACTAGGGGGCAGTGAGCACACTTGCCTGGAGCAGTGGGCAGCCCAATCCGCAGCGCCCAGGGAGCAGTTGGGGGTTAGGTGTCTTGCTCAGGGAAACCTCAGTCATGTGCTGTCAGCTCTGGGGATCGAACCATCGACCTTCCGGTCACGAGGCTGATTCCCTAACCTCCAGCCCATGACTGCCCCCGTACATACAATGTACTGTGTGCAGTACATTGTAATGGATTGAACATACAATGGTGAATGCGACCCCTGGTTCCCATCACCACCATGGAAAACTATAAATGTCTGCAAGTTTGTTTTTTATTTTCTACACAGATCCATCACATATCAAAGCAATGTGAACGATTCTGTTTAGAAATCAAAATTTTGAAAAATGGGTGGAATTCCCCTTTAAAAGTACTTGAGTCACACAGCTTTAACTTTGTTACTTAAGCCAAATCTTAATGGCCACAAATGATCCTGAGCTGATTTTACAAACGTTATCTTACTTAATCTAACCAGCAGACAAGTAATAGGCCGTAGGGTCATAAGGGTCACTCTACCTAATGAAGAACTACTAACTATAAATCTATCTAGAAAACAAACAAATAAACAAACAAACAAAAAGGAATAAAAGGACTCCTGCAACATGGTTACCGATACAGTGAACAGTTAGACGCTAAACAGTAGGCACTTTAAAAAAGACGGTCCTTCAAAGGTTCTTTCATGAAGGCAATGGTTCCATTTCTATATAGAACCATTTCATGCTTAAGTGTTTTTATGCAGGACGCAATGGTTCTTCAGATTGATGGAGCATGTGTTGTAGATGGTTCTATATAGAACCTTTTTGAAAACAGTTCTTTATAACACCAAAAAGGGTTAAAGCTTGTAAAAGTAGAGGAACCCTTTTTGGTGCGATACAGAGGTTCTATATAGAGCCATATATTCTCCATCAATCTGAAAAACCATCAATGCACGGTATCACTTAAGCATGAAATGATTCCACATAGAACTCAAGGTACTAAGCATTTTCTTTAATAAAGAACCACTAAAGAACCACCCTTTTTAAGAGTGCACATGAAATGGTTCTATATATAACAGATGGTACTAAATATAACCACTGTCCTTACTAAAGAACACTTGAAGAACCATTTTTACCCTCAATCATGAAATGGTTCTATATAGTGCTTGTGGTACAAAACAGAAACACTGCCTTTACTAAAGAACCGTTGAAGAACCAGAAGACCATGCAAAAAATAAAAATGCAGGAAATGGTTCTTATATAGAACTGAAGGTACTAAATAAATCCACTGTCTTTACTTTAGAACCCTTCAAGAACCATCATTTTTTAAGAGCATACATTTAAGCATGAAACAGTTCTATATAGAACTAAAAGGTGCTAAACAGAACCATTATCTTGACTAAAGAACCCTTGAAGAACCATCTTTTTTAATAGTGTATATTTAAGCATAAAATGGTTCTATACAGAACTCAAGATACTAAACAGATTAATTGTTTTTCATAGAGAACCCGTGAAGAACCATCTTTTTTAAGCATGTACACTTAAGTTAAGCACGAAATGGTTCTATGTAGAACTCGTGGTTCTGAACAGAACCTCTGCATTTACTAAAAACCCTAAGAGGATCTTTTTTAAGTGTAACAGTCTTTAATTTATGAATTCGTGGCTAAAAGTCACCAAAACCTCTCGGAAAGCCAAGTTATCTAGCTAGAGAAGTTAACGTTAGCTGGCGCCGCTAATCGGTCGCTGATAATGAGCGGCCCCGTTAATAAAGCTCGTTAATATCTGGGTCTCACCTCCAACACTGCCGGCTAACCCACCTCGAAGTCCAGCCCAGACACTAAACAGCCGGTAAACATCTCACCACAGCTCGGTAGCCAACTCTACTAGCCAGCTCTACTAAACCAGCCGTCGCCCTACACAGACTTAGCTAGCGTTAGCTAGCCTAGCCTACAGCTAACTGCACCCCAGTCCTGACTAGCTGCTGCCCACATTACTGCAAAAACAACAAACCCTCGAGTTTATTCTTACCTCAGCTAGTGGAACAGACACATTCTGCCCCACATTTTGTGAGGTCTGAGCCTTTTTGCGGAAAGGTTGGAGCTGCTTTGGCAGTTAGCAGATGGAGCGCCACCCACGGACACTGGACGGAGATGAGGGACAAAGACGTCACCGTAAACAACTTTAACGGAGGAGAGCATTGTGGGTATTGTAGTTTGCCAAAGTATAAGCTGCGTGAAGGAGAAACGCAAGTTTTTTTTTTGTTTGTTTTTTTTTTTTTGTTTGTTTCACCAAAGTTGAACTTCAGCAAACTGTCAAAAGTTCTAGCTAATTCAACAGCTGAAATGAAAGAGTCTGCGTTCCAGTGTAAAGCGGGTGGTATTAGGTTCGTTTATATGACGTACTGGTTCCTCCAGTTTATATTTGAGGTAAAGAAAACAAGGGGGAATCAAAATGGTTGTTGTAGCTCAATAACTAGCTAGCATTTATTGTGATCTTACAGTTTTTGCCTGTTTTACCTGTTAGCTAATTAGCTAATCGGCTACAACAAAAGCAAAACTGATAGAATGCATAAGATGCTAATGAGCATCGATCATGTGATCTTTCAGTTTTACCAGTTTTTTTAAAGAATGTTCGCTAACTAGCTAACAAGCTACAACAAAAGCTCTGATAGACCACCTTAGCTAATGAGCCAGCATCCATCATGTGATCTGTCAGTTTTGGCCTGCTTTATGGATGTTAGCAAACCAACTTATGAGCTACAACAAAAGTAAAACTGATAGAACGCATAAGATGCTAATGGACTAGCATCTATGATGTGATGTATCAGTTTGGGCCTGATGTTTTATGGATGTTAGCTAACTAGCTAATGAGCTACAGTGAAAGCGCTGATAGACCACCTGAGCTAATGAGCTAGTATCTATCGTGATCTGTCAGTTTTTGCCTGTTTTATAGATTTTAACTATTGAGACACAATGAAAGCTCTAACATAAGCTAGTGAGCCAGCATCTATCATGTGATCTATTCATTTCACCGCTTTATTAGTTTTTGAACACAACAATTGCGTTGATAGCCTGTTCAGTTGGTTCCTCCGCCGTAATGGAAATAGCGTTAATGCCACAGCTCAACGTATCTTGATATCTGACATAGAAGATGTGTTGCTACCTGGTGGGACACTCATTTTTCAGGTAAAATCAACACCACTTCAAAGTGCAATAGGGTAAAATCTCCATTAGGATTAAATGAGCTGGTTCTTAATTGGCCAGAAACATGAGGAAATGTGGTGTGTTAGGATTGTATAAGCAAAAGACAACAGCTCATTCAAACCTGTTACTTTTTTTGTCAATAGGCTTTCAATAGGCTTTATTTCTACTTTCTTGAATAATTTTCACACAACACTGTCTACACAGCTTTATGAATTCACACACACACACACACACACACACACACACACACACACACACACACACACACACACACACACACAGATGATTTAAGAAAGTAAAATGTCCTTGTAGTGATAAGACTCAAGGAGCCTGTGGCCCGACAGTTTTTGTTCTAAAATAGCCCGTTGATTAATGGCAATGTCATTTTCTGTGTGGAGAGAAAGGGAAATGATGTCAGAGGCGCAGAAGGGCAAAAAGATAAGGCCGCTGACAGGCCTCGGGTGCACCGTGGGATACCTACTGCTCCAAACAGGCCGCTTTGCTTTGTGGGATTATGAGCGCTAGCTTCGCATAGAGAGAGTTAACACTTTCTTGCAGTAAAGATAAATTTAATGTAGTCCATACTATTTTTTTTGCTATAGCTGACATAATAAGACTTATTTTACCATAAGGGGCAGGTGGCTAGTTCCAGTTCCTCAGTTCAATGTAGAGGAGATGGGAAGTTTAAAAATTTCATTGACAGGTAAAAAAACCCCTAAACCTAAATCTGTCTTTTCTTCCTAAATAGGTCAATCTTGCTCATGTGGGCACATAATATTCATGTATAAAGTGTGTCTCCTATTGTATTGAACGCTGATCCAACGTTGATTCAACAGCACTCAGTGATGGCTGAATAGCTGTTTGTCGAAGGTAGGTGTTTCTAATAATGTGGCCAAGTTTGGTGATTCCAACAAACCGGCCAGTAAGTGGACATCCAAGGTAGGTGTTTCTAATAACGTGGCCAAGGTTGGTGATTCCAACAAACCGGCCAGTATGTGGACATCCAAGGTAGGTGTTTCTAATAACGTGGCCAGTGTGTGGATGTCCAAGGCTGGCATTTGTAATAGAGTGGCCAGTGAGTAGAAATAGGACATAAGGTATGTGTTTCCAGTAAAGTGGTTAATGAGTGGAAGAGCAAGGTAGGTGTTTCCAGTTAAGCGGCCAGTAAGTGGAAGTAGAACGCAGACATTTCTAATGAAGTGGCCAGTGAGTGGAAGTATAAGGTGGGTGTTTCTAATAAAGTGGCCAGTGAGTTGAAGTTGAACATAGACATTTCTAATGAAGTGGTCAGTGAGTGGAAGCATAAAGTGGGTGTTTCTATAAACAGCCAGAGAGTGGAGGAACAAAGCCGGGGTTTCCAATAAAGTGGCCAGTGAGTGGAAGTACAATGTAGGCATTTCTAATGAAGTGGCCAGTAAGGAGAGGTAGTGTAATGAGTGTAACCACAGAAGTATAAACCTTCTCTTTCTGTCTATTTGTGTGTGTACAAATTTACACATACATGTGTTCAGCTCCTAAAACCAAACCTCTGACGATCCTCCTCTAATAATGCATTGATTATAGGGTAGGAAACAAGGGACTCAGGAAGAGATCTAGTATCAAGTGACCTATATGTTTCTTAAAGTTGGAACAAAAGCATCTCCTGTCTCTCTATCGATAATCTCAGCCATGCTTGGCCCCTGTTCCAGGCCCTCAGGTTAATCCTCCGGGGCTTTAGTGACTGTCCCACAAAAAGCCATTGTGCCTTACTTAATTATAACCTCCGCTATCTGACCTGCCATGACCAGGGGAGGTGAAGTGTGCAAGAAAGCCGCATGCCATCCAGTCCCGCTGGATGGAGGAGGAAACACTAGACCTTTAAGTGGAAAATAACCGCCGGACGTTAGAATTGGGATAAAAAATAAGGAGATAGGAGTGCCACTGGTAAGGGCCTAATGGAAGGTTCTCCTCTGATCCAACCCCTATGCCCCCCCACTTCGGCTTTCTGGTCATTGGGAGTGTAAGAGCAAGCAATGTGAGCCTGAAGAGGTTTTGTTTTTTTTCAACGTTACTTCCCACAGTACCCTTGTGGCTCTAAGAGCATTTTGGACGCTGCTGCTCAAAGGTAACATGGACCAAACAACCGGACACCTGCTGGCTCTGGCTTTCCTCTTGCTTGTAAAGGTCGGCATGTCCAGTCAGAACAACATCAGTGAGTATTCAATATTTCCATGCTCATGAGCATCTCAGTGTCATTGCTGTGTGCTGTTAATGTGGTTTTCTTTGGATTTTGTTGCGTACATTCAATAACAGTTGAAAAAGGCAATTTGAAATTGGACCTATTTCCACTATTCATAGGCGTAGGTCCACTTTATAGGTCACCTTGTACCCCGTTCATTATTGGTAAGTTTCTGACCACTGCTGACTATAATTTGAGAGGTAGTCCATTCTCTGCAAAAAGGTGACACTGGCACTGTAGTGGTAGTGGCTCGTACAAGCTGAGAGTGATCCGCCAACCAAAGATTCCAGCCAAGAGCAGCTCTGTTATCAGAACCTGACCATTGGTAAAGGGCTAGAAAATGGCTAACCAGAATTGTGCATCAACAGATGAGCTACAGCTTGTCTAATAAAGTGGCCAGTGAATGTATATGTGAATAAGTCAAATGTGAAGATGGTCCTGCTCTCCTTGCACAGTCACTTGGTGTGCAGTGTCCGATGCGGAGGAGCAGAAGTGTCTGGATCTGGCCGGGAACGCCACAGCCCAGAATATTCGTGGGAAACTGCAGTGTGTGCGCGGCCAGAGCCCTACAGACTGCATGCAGAGAATTAAGGTGGGTGGAAATCCAATTCAAAGACAAACTAAAGTCAGGAGAACTATCTGCACCATCGTTTTTTGGACATCTTTGCTTGATGTGTTTATGAATTATGGTTAATTTGGTTGAGTGTGATTGAGTCTGGTTTTAACCTGCTGCACGCCAACCAGGACATAATGTTCACATCACTCATTCATTGTTAGTTTTTCAAGGATAGAAGTGAAGTGGAGCTTGAAGGAGACGGTGAGATGTGCCTCAGCTCTGTATTAGGATAATAGTCATGACTGTGCTTTCTTCTTTTACCAGAATGGCACAGCAGATGCAGCCTCTATGTACCCTGATGAGATCTATACTGCTGGAGTTTGCTATGGGTTAGATGTTGCAGTAGGAGAGTCTTACAATGGAATGGGTAAGTGCACAGACAAAGGGATGTTCTCTCAAAAAGTACAAGTGCCTCATATTTACAATGTGGTCTGAAAGTAACCTCAATGACCATAATATCAGTTTTTAGGATTAGACCAATTTTAAAGTTTTGGGCAATATCAAGGGCTTGGGCCAATTTTATGATTTATGCCCGGTTTAAATTTGGGTTGATGTTATGTTTTGGGCCAATTTCGGTTTTTGGGAAAGTCTTCAGGTTTGGGCCAAATTAGGGTTTGGGGCTATTTTAGCAACTTGATGCCAGCACTTGGGTCAATTTAGATTTTTTGGTCCAGTTTTTAACGTTTGGGCCAATTTCTCGATTTAGATTAAGTGTAAGCTTTGGGCTGTTATTTAACAATTGTCAATTTCAGCGTTTGGGTCAGTTTAAGGTTTTGACCAATTTAACATTTTGGCCAATTTTAAGGTTTGAGACAATTTCAGCATTTGGGACAGTTTAAGGTTTGGACCAATTTAACATTTTGTTCATTTCAGCATTTGGGTCAGTTTTGTAATTTAGGCCAATTTTGACATTTGTGTTCTTTTAAGGTTTTGACCAAGCAAACATTTTGATCAATTTTAAAGTTTGTGTCTGTGTTATTTTTAAGGTTTGGGCCCATTTAACATTTTGATCAGTTTTAAGGTTTAAGACAATTTAAAGTTTGAGTAAATTTTAAAGTTTGGCCAGTTTAACATTGAGGAAATTTATATGGTTTGGGCCAGTTTCAGCACTTTGGTTAATTTTAAGATTTGGGGCAATTTCAGCATTTGGGACAGTTTAAGGTTTGGACCAATTTAACATTTTGGTCACTTCAGCTTTTTGGTCAATTTTGTAATTAGGCCAATTTTAACATTTGAGTTCTTTTAAGGTTTTGACCAAGTAAACATTTTGATCAATTTTATCTTTGTGTCTGTGTTATTTTTAAGGTTTAAATTTAACATTTTGATCAGTTTTAAGGTTTAAGACAATTTAAAGTTTGAGTAAATGTTCAAATTTGGCCAGTTTAACATTGGGGACATTTGTATGGTTTGGGCCAGTTTTAGCACTTGGGTTAATTCTTCATAGATAAAATGCATTTTCCAAATAAATAACTTTAAAAATTGAACTACTCTTCCAATTTAAATGTTAACTATGAGGGTCCGCAATCCATTCTTTAGATGGCATTAATTACTACGTAGTGGCCTTGGCCCGAAGATCATCCGGTGACCTGTCGCTGCTGGAGATGCATGAGCGGAGTTCGTGTCATCCTGGGATCCGGACCACCGTGGGTTGGACCGTGCCCATTGGCTTCCTGGTCAATACATCGCAGATTAGCGTAAACGAACAGTGTAATTTCCCCCATGGTAAGAGACCACCACAGTAAAATCAGTAGGTAGGCTTAAACTCCAAGACATGAGTGTTGTAATAAGCAAACAAAGACTACCACAATGAATAGCACTAAAAGCTTGAATATGGAACCATGCAATGAGGAATGTGTGATGATAGTGATGATGATGATGACTCTACATAGTTTTTCCACTCCCTATCAATGTTATGAGCTCCACCTACATTATAGTTTCACTATATAAGTGCACAATTCAAAACTGTAGCCCATCTGTTGATGCGCAATTTGTGAGCTGCCGTCTCCCTCATTTATCATTGGTCAGTTTCTGACCACAGGACCAATGTTGTTCAATCATTTTCACTTCTAGATTGAAGGCAAAAATACCCATCCAAGAAAGGCTCTGTACTCAGAAACTAACCATTGATGAAGGGCAAGAAGATGTTAACACAAACTTTGCATCAACAGATGAACTACAGTCTCACTTGCACCAGCAAAGTGAAGCTACAGGGTAAAAAAGAAGCTGGTCGGTGTACATGTGTGTGCATGTGATCACACACTTCATCTGCAACTTCAACACTAATTCTTGTTCTTTGATGGTCCACAGCGGTGGGAGATTTCTTTGGTTACAGCTGTGTCCCAGGAGCAAAGGACCCAGAGCACGACCCCAAAGGCACCAATCCCAGAAACCTGTGTGAAGCCTGCATAGGGGACGAGAATGACCGGCACATCTGTGCCAACAACCCTCGAGAACGACACTACGGAGAGGCAGGGGCTCTCAGGTACAGTGTGTATATGTGTGTATATGTGTGTATACAGAACAAAACCTTGTATCTCCAAAACGGTAACTTTTCAGGAGAAGGAAAAAACATACTTTACTTTTAATGTAAGTCAATGGAGCCAGACTTTTTTCAAGTCATTCCGGGCCATTTCTTTTGGTCCATTCATCATTTAATTTACACACAATATAAAGGGTAACAGGCATTGTTCAGGCAAAATGTTCCCCGGATGATGGGAAACGTGACCATTTCAACTTTATGAAGCTGTTTGTATGCTAAAATAGAAGTCAAAGAAAAGTGAAGAGCCTCCAAAAACTGGAGTTCAAAAACGTATTAAAAGCTTTTGAGAAAACGTGACCCCTAACAACCACCTGGAAGACCTGGTAGACACCAAACTGTCCCCATCAGATAAACAGCATTTGAAGATCTGAAAAAAATCCACAGGTTTTTTAGTCCATCCTTCCAATTTCTGAGGATGACTCAATGCTATGATTCTGAAAGGGTGTGTAGCTGTCAAGAACCTTACACTGAACGTCTAAGCTTTATAGGCTGATGACTCTAAATTTGGGATGGCTTAGATCCTGAGAAGAAGTACAACCAGCTTCTCAGATGGAACTTGGAAGGTGTGGGAAAATATTGTTGCAGATTTCTTTGAAAAACTCTTTTAAAAAAAAGCAATTGTTTATTATTGAGGTTATACACTTAAATCTCTTTAAAATATGGTTCTTCAAGGGTTCTTCATCAAAGAAAATGGTTCTACATAGAACCATGGACACTCACTGAACCCTTTGCATAATTAAAGGGTTCTTTGCATCATGAAAAGGTTCTTCAGACTGGTGGAAAATATGCTGTAAATTGTTCTATATAAAACCTTTTTGAAAATGGTTCTATATAGCACCCAAAAAGGGTTCTTCTATTGTTACAATGTCAAGCTTGTAACAATAGAATAACCTTTGGGTACTATATAGAATCTTTTTCCAAAAGGCTCTACATAGAACCATCTACAGCACATTCATGCACATTTTCCCTCAAAAGCTTCTTTGAGTGTTCATGATTCCATTAAGAACCATATCCTTTACTAAAGAACCTTTGATGAATCTTTTTTAAGAGTGTAAAGAAAACGGTTCTATATAGGACCATGAGCACTCAAAGAACATTTTGCATGATTAAAGGGTTCTTTGCATCAAGAAAGGGTTCTTCAGATTGATAATGTGCTGTAGATGCTTCTATACAGAACCTTTTTGAAAATGGTTCTATATAGAATCATCTATAGCACATTCATGCATATTTTCCATCAAAGTGTTCTTTGAGTGTTCATGGTTCTATAAAAAAACATATTCTTTACTAAAGAACATTTGATGAATCTTCTTTTTTAAGTGTGTAGAGAAAACGGTTCTATGTAGAACCATGTAAAGAGTTCCGTTGCATTGTGAAAGAGTTCTTCAGATTGATGAACAATGTGCTGTAACACCAAAAAGGGTTCTTGTACTGTTATAAGCTTGACATCATCACTTTAGCAGAACTGGCTTTGGTGATATGTAGAACCATTTTCAAAAAAGGTTCTATACAGAACCATCTACAGTACATTCTCACTCTATCTGAAGAACCCTTTCATGATGCAAACAACCCTAAATCATGCAAAGAGTTGTTTGAGTGTTCATTGTTCTACACAAAACCATTTTCTTCACTAAAGGGCCCTTGAAGAACCATCTTTTTAAAGAATGAATGGCTGTTTTCACTAGGAATCAAAGGGTGGTCTCTGACTTATTATGACAGTATTATGGATCTACACCAAAGAAAAAAATCGAGCCTGTTCTAGGGGTTCTAACCCCACTGTGCTGCAACTGCGCTGTGTTCTGCAGATGTGTGGCAGAAAACCTTGGAGATGTGGCCTTCGTAAAACACACCACAGTCTTCGACAACATGAACGGTAAGCTCACATTTGATCTTTCCCGTTTCAACTAAGGGTGTTGAGAGAGGAGCAGCTGCATGAGAACCTTGGAGGTTTCATGTTTGCATCTTAAGAAACTGAATATCAGAAAGCTGCAGTGAGGCCACATACTTATAATCCCTAAGATTTCAGCCAGTACAATCACTGCCAACCACCTCAAAAGCACCACGAACCATCTCCTATTACTTTCACCCACTGTCAGACACCAGGGGGCAGTATTTCACAACAGTGTAGCTGTTTATGCTCAATAGAGAGAGAGCTGATGAGACCCAGTAAATCATGTCTGACCGTATGAGGCATCAGAATTGAGTTTTTGTTGCTTGGGAATTCAGAGGTGGACCCTCCATATACTTTTGGCTGGAAATGTTCAAATAAGGATGCTGTTAAATACTTCCAGTCACATTGAAATGATATCTTCTTTTTGCTTTCCAGTATAAGAATGTATCGAAATATTTCTGGCTATATATACACACACTATGTGGCCCAAAGTATGTGGACACCTGACCCTCACACCTATATGAGCTTGTCGTATGTCTTATTCAAAATCCATGGGGACTAATATGATGTTGTCCCCACTCCTTTGTGGCTACAACAGCCTTCACTCTTCAGGGAAGGTTTTCCAAGATGATGAAGTGTGTCTGTGGGAATTTGTGTCCATTCAGTGGAGAGAACATTGAGAATTAAGGTTATACACCTAATACAACCCTGAATATAACTATTATTCGAAAAATAGCAGTATGCTATTTATAATTGAATAACTTCTATTTGTTACCCAAAAAAACATACCATTGGAATATTGAATGTAAAATATATTCAGGTTAATAATAGGGTTGAAAGATTAATCGTTTTTATGTCAAAATTGCATTTTGAAAGAGTGCTATTTTCAAATCAAGAGCTATAGGCTATAATTATAGTCTGTTTTTCAAAGAACACTGTCAATTGTCACCGTCTTAAGTTGTGAAGTTCACCTGATAACACTGAGCTGGTGAGATAAGAAGTAACCAAACACTCATGTATTGTGACATTACAACCATTACCTGGTGACTAACCGGTAGTCTGGCAGACTACCTTACGTTTAAGCCTTACACTAGAAAAAGTGAATATGCTGGTGGATATTCTTGGCCAGAACGAGAAGCCTGGACCTTAGTTTGTAGAAAATGACCGCAATTGAAATCACAACCACAATATTGGCCAAAAATATTGCATTGAGATATTTTCCTGATTGTTCAGCCCTTTGTTTTATTTAGATTTTTCTTGTAAAAGTTATTGACATATAACATCACAGCAGTTATTAATATGAGAAGTAATTGCAGAAGGTAACCATCACTATAACGTAAAATGTTAGACAGCAGATAAAAATCATTCTGCCAAATTGGTTCAAAGTCAGAGTTGAAAACGCAAAACACTTTCAACTGACTTGGACTTTAGACTAAAATCCTCTTGTTTCAATGACCTTTTACTTTAATCGTGTTCATTTTATTAAAACAAATGATTGAACATTCCATTTTTCCTAATAAAACAATCATATTACATTTAGTAGCGACTGTTTCTGTAGTGATTGTTTCAGTAGTGACAGTTTTATGGTATCTAACTGCTCACCATGTGGCCATGAGGGACAGGGATGCAGTCCTACTTGCTGTTCTAAAATGCTGGGATGTAGCTAAAACAACTCTTTGTGTATCAGTGGTGACATGAAAATGCGGGACATCATATTTTGATTATAAAATTTTGTTAAATAAAAATTAAACTTACAATATACATACATCTTTCACCTTCACTTTATTTAAAAGAAATTTTAAAAGATCTAAAAAAAAAAAGCAACATTGATACAATTGCAAAAAAAATGTAGGGGTTAGGGTTTGGGACAGCTGCCGCCAAATAGAAAGTACGCTGTAAGTGGTAGTTTTGTACATATTTAGCTTTTTACCATCCCCTTTAATGCTTTGGGTTTAAACAGGTCATAACATAACACTGCAAACAGTTTGTGACACCATGTTGTAACTGTAAGGTAAAAATCAGGAGTCGTGGGCTCTGGACCTGGAGCTGGAGGACCTGAAGCTGCTTTGCCCGGATGGAGGCGAGGCCTCGCCCTCCCAGCACAAGCACTGCCACCTGGCCGTGGTGCCCGCCAACGCTGTGGTGGTGCGTCTGGAGGATAAGTGCCGCGTTTACAAGTTCCTGGAACGTGTGCAGGTCAGCCAAGACACGGGCAGCGCTGGACACTGTATGCCAGCTGGCAGATACACTAAGTGACCTGCTGGAATGAGCACACACTCGTGCACACACACACACACACACACACACACACACACACACACACACACACACACACACAAATACATTTACACTGAAATGCACACTATCTAACTGTAATGAAACGTCTTAGTCTGCTATTAGCAGTTCAATGTCATGCCCTTTGGAATAGGAGAGGTCACTGGCAGTGGAGGAGAGCATGCAGTAGAGCAAGAGAACAGTTAAACTCGCACTGCTATAGTCTACGTTAACCTTTCTAGGAGTAGTGCAGACCGAGTCTTGCCACGGTCTCTAATGATGCTTTGAAATTGCAGTGAAAGCAAAATGTGGCCTTATTTCAATCCAGCAATCAACACCACATTTGTGTCTATAAGCGGAAGGATACATACTTTATTATGATCTGAATTTGATGGAAATTTACTGTGTACAGTAATCCTTTATGTTGGGGATCTCAAAATCAGATTATCCTGGGGGCCGCTAGCCACGCAGTCTTCACTAAGGGGGGCTGGTTGAAAAAATGCAGAAAAAAGAAAAATCGTCGCTGTCCAAAGAAAAAAAAGCATCTCCAAAATGGTAAATTTACAGGACTTTATTAACGTAACTTTTAACTTAAGTTAATGTAAAAAGATTCGAATTGATTTTGGGGTGTTTTCATTGGTCCAATCATCATGAACGTTTCACACAATGCAAAGGAGAACTGACGTGTTCAAAAGGCGAAGATGAAATAGATGTAATATATAGTTTGAGTGCATCTTACTCAGCGTTTACTAGCAGTTCTTCAGTCACCACAAACTATAGTAACTGTAATCATAGTAGGAGCAGCAGCAGCAGCAGCAGCAGTGTAGGTTCAAAGTCTAATTTGTGTCCAATTAAACGAAGTAAACTTACATTTAATGTTAAATTTATATAACACTCTTAACCTCTTATGCTCCAGGGTATATTTTGGTTTGTTCACCTGAATTTACATGACCAAACATTCAGATGTTTAAATTATTATTATCAAATTATTCAATAACTGCATGAAATAAATACAAATACTTTTATTTATTTATTTATTATTTTTTTGTAAAAGCTCCCCTGAAATGAACAGAAAACATGTTTTATCATCACACACATTGCTATATTCTTACAATTTACTGCTGAGGGTCAAAAATCTAGGACGCTCTTTCTATTATTTAATAAAAATCATTTTTACAAAGCAGATCACTGAAGAGACGCCGTCTGTTTATAGTTCATAGCCCAGATTTGTGGAAAAATGGGTCGACTTTCAGTAGAAAAACAAATTTGTGAGTTCAGCTTCTTTTATTATAAGGGTGTAAAATGACATCACCATCTATTTGACTGGAAAGAACAGTTACAGACTCATACGACGCCCAGCTTCTGAATGTAGCTTATTAAAAATGAAAGTTATGAAGAACATGATGAAGTGCACTTTGGAACCACCGGTGGGTCTAAGGAGCATAAGAGGCTACTGAGGTAGCCCTGGCGTTCCTGCTGAATGTGAGTGAAGTTATTGTGAGTGAAGTGCTGTCAAAGTGAGCAGTTAAAGGCCTTTCACACTGTGGGACGTAGTCTGATGCGGTTCTTAGCTCAACACTCTAAAAATGCGAGAAGGTGTCAGAAATTGTTCCTTAACTAGCAGCAATAATGAATTCATCTTGTTTTTTTTATCACTGCAACTAAAGGATGCATACACTAGTGCAGAGGTCACTAATAGGCAGACTGCGGTCCGAGTCCAGACCCAGAAGGTGGACCTGGACCTATAGCCAATAAACTATGGAGATGGTCCTATTTTAATCGGCTTAAATTCAGACTCTGAAAGATGGCATTAATTTACATATCGTCGCTGTCCAGAGAAAATGTTTCATTTTCTACATCATTTTAGCACACCAGCTGTCATTCGTGTTGTGTAAAAAATTTCATGATGCATTGACCAAAACATTGATAAAAACACTCTAAAATCACATGGAATAAAATCTCTTTACACTGACTTACATTGAAAGGTAAAGGTGTTTTTGCCTTCTCCTGTAAAGTTACTATTTTAGCAATATTTGTTTTTCATTGGACAGCGACGACATGTCTTTTTCCATCTGTAAAAATCTTGGTGTGAATAAACCTTAATTCTGGGTTCTTACTGGATCGTTTGGTACTTAATTTCTTAATTCTGTTCTTGCTACATCTATCATATCATGAATGAATCCTCGAGGGCAGATTAAACTAACTATCAGTATAAATAGGAATAGTAGTGAAGTCAGTTACAGTTAAATTACTGCCATTCCTGCTAAGTGTACAGCATTCCTGCTCATCTTTTTGTTTGACTTGATCCTCCTGCATGAGCATCAGCCACAGCTAATTTTATATAGCATATGTTGGGTAACCAGCTGCAGTGGATTTAAGGAAAAATTGCAAATATAGTGTTTTATTCATTATGTATCTAACTGTGTAATGACATTTTAAAAAGTTAAACAATAGGTTGGAAAAATAGCAAAATGAATCTAGACTTCAAATGTTGTTAAGGCCTGCACTCAAAGATACAACAGCGGCTAAAGAGACATTATGCTAACATGTTCAGAAGTGTGTGGGTGTTTGTATGAGCATCTCCTCACTGGTTTCTCACCTCTAAGGCTTATATCATAGCTCCTTATATCATCTTTCTCAAGCTATGGTGCACAGTTAGCTTAGATTTTAGTTCTTAGCTCAGTGGTCTCCATCCCTGGTCCTGGAGAGCTACCGTCCTGCAATGTTTAGTTCCAACCTGTACCCAATAAGCTTCCCAGCCCCTTACTTAACTCTAATACATCTGATCCCGCCGATCAGGGACTTAGTAGAGGTTGATTAGCTGGAGCATGCATGGCAAATTGTGGTTGGAACTAGGCTCTGCTGGAAGGTAGCTCATCAAGACCAAGGTTGGAGACCACTGTTTACACTGCAAATGACTAAATGACATCCATCTCAATCTTAACCAATCTTTGTTGCATTTTTTCCAGAATGTGTTTGCCAACAGCACGCAGGGTTTCTCCCTCTTCAGTTCGGCAGGGTACGGTCAGCCAGATGTAATGTTCAGTGACTCCACTCAGAAGCTGCTGAGGGTCATGGGCACCTACCCATCCTGGCTGGGGCCCAGCTACACCACTATGCTTCAGGCATTTGAATGCGAAGGTAAACGATCATGTTTGAGCACAAAGCCAACCAACACCACCAATTTGATGTGATTTGAGTTTGATTACAATGGTATAGCAATACCAACAACCTTCAGTCAGTTTGAATACTGGTGGCAGAGCAACATCACCTCACTTTGGGTCAGTGGTTCCCAGTCCTGGTCCTAGAGAACCCCCTTTCCTGCACATTTAAGCTTCATCCCTGCTTCCAAAACACCTGATCCAACTATCATTGTGAAAAAGAAGCATTCGCATGTACATGAATAATATATTATCTGCATAGTATACTATTTAGTACAGTATCCATGAATAGTATACTATTTAAAATGTTTTACTTAAATATTAGTTTAGAAATATTATTTAAAAATATGCTTTAAAACAATAGCTTTTAAAGTAGGCTTTAGTACATTATAGTTGCATTTTAGTTGCTATATGTGACTCACTTACTAGCAATCAAATATAAATATCGATGCTCCTAAGAGTTTACATTTAAGAGATGTTTCAATCGTAACAGAATTTGTGTCAATTTTCCCAAAACTCACTTCATTGCATGTTTCAATTTTAAACATAAAAGCATTTTTAAGCATGAAAGATTTATTTTAACATGACTTTATAAGCCTTAAGTATATATAAGTTGTATTTAGTTACTCCTAATAATGTACATTATTGTGCTTTATAAATGTGTTTTGTTTGTTGAAAGTCTTTTATTTACGTTCATTGTATTTTATTTAAATTATTTAGTGATACAGTAAATCTAACTTCTTTCTAACTTCATTGCTACTTCTTGATTTACTTCTTGACAACATAGCAATTAAGCGTATCAGTATCTTCAGCAGTATATTCATTATATGTACCAGTTATTCTAACAAATAACACACGTAAATCTATTTAAGTGCAAGTAAAGTCATAAAAAGGAACAACTATTGGCATTTAACATATTTATATAATTGTTTTTGAAAGATTTTTTTCAGTTTATTAACCATTTTCAACTGCAATTTGAGCAAACTGGGTAGGATATAAGGTCCATATAAGTCTATATAACATTTATATGCCGACTTTATGCCAAGCAGGCCTAGCAACCCTTGGGCAAGATACTTTGCTGGTGATGCTGTGCTGCTCCCAGACTGGGCATAATTGGGCAGCAAAATCACACATTTCCCTTATAGAAACAATGACGTAGCCCCCTCTGGCCCACCCACAATGGCTATATTTACATGCAAAGTTTTTTGCCAATCAGATTTAATACTATCGGATTAGAGATTCAGACTGAGGTGTTTATGCACACTATATTCAACAATCTGATGGAAAAATCTTTGTTTACATGCTCATTACAAGTAATCAATGCAAAATGATGTGCATGCGTGGAGTAGCACTTAGAGTAAACGTTACCATGACAGCAAACATCATGTGAGTTCCAGTCAGACTGAGATGAGCAGCAGTGAGCAGTGCTTGAGTTTGTAATTGCTTTAAACTGATGTCAGACTCATGTCCTTATTAAAGAAGACCGAGAGGAAGACGTGTTCTGAGACACATAAACTGGATGTCCGTCCCACCGCTGACTTTTAAAGATCAGAGCATAAACTCCTCTGCAGACCAGGTTCTGCTCCCGCCATGTTGAACATTAAAAACCTTTCACTATGAAGCGAGGCACATGGGCAGAACGTACTTACGCATTCCGATAAGAATGTAATCGGATTCAGGCATTTACACGGATATTATTCTTCTATTTAATGGATTATTAAGAGGAATACCCACCTCATTCAATCGGATGGAAATTGTATTGCGAATGGCCTCAATAGACTAGACTATTCTGCTTGAAGTGTTTAAATGGATGTATTCTATTCCGATTGAGCTATCAGTCGGATTTTTAGGCTGCATGTAAACATGGCTAATGACAGGCCTGAATCCAGGTCCAGAGTTGGGAACCTGTGCTTTTAGGGGTTTGACAATGAAGGTTGAACAACCCAACTCCAGGAAACCATTACACTCTAGCAAAACATCAGCCAATGCAAGAAATCTTCAATGCACTGCTTCCAACTGAAGATCATAGCTCAGTTCAGAATGCCGCACCAGCTGTAAGAATGAATAAAATGTATTTGTGTGAGTTGAATGATGAAGTAGGTTGGAGCATCTCAAACATCTAAATGCTATGTACTCATCCCACTCATGCATATGCACTTGACTATATTTCCAATATGGCTGGCTTTATGACTGCTGTGCTTTGGCAAGCAGACTGAAGCTGAAGCTTTTCTCCACCCTTTGAGAAATGCTTTGTGATGCATTGTGTACTTTGCAAGGTCTTTACTCAAGCGTGCCATTATTTGCCCATACATTAAGCTAACCTACTGTAAGATGATTCATTAAATAGCACACTGCGCTGACCTTCTCCTCTCATTCACAGGTTTGTGCTGATGTGATCGAAAGCCTGCACACCTCCGCACTGTCATTCTCTCCCACCTCCCATATCTCCTGTATTTTCCCTCTGTCTTACACCGACCCCTCCAACCAGCTTAAAGAGTGCCGCAGGCTGTACCTATGCCAAAGGCCAGTTAGCTCCCATGCTTCATAGCCTCCCTCCTTTCTTCTCTCTTCTGCTAGTGACTAAACACAGCACATTAGCTATACTGTTGCCAATCTAGGCCACTTGATCTGCTATTTCATGATGGAAGAAGGTCGACGCCAGCAGGCCATGATTTCCAGGGAGGGGGAGCAGCCACCACATTATGAAGGGATTCATTCTTTTGAGCCAAGACTGTGTTACATGTGCTTCAAATCCATGCAATTCAATATCGGCTAATACTAATGGTGGCCTGCTGATCTAATGGTTCTCGACTCTGGTCCTGGGGGCCCACTGCTGAGTCTAAAGCCTTATTCGAGCTGGATTAGTTTTGCCTGGGGGGATACTATAATTTCAGTGATTACCAAAGATTTTAATTTAATATTAATCTGCAATGCATGTAGTTGTTACATTCAGATAGTAATAATTGCAGAGTGAATGGGCTTCTGCCCCCTCATCAGCCCCTGTAGCAGAGCCCCCTCAGCAGGCATGTTCCACTTTGTAGTAATGGAAAAACAAGGCCCGCTAATAGACCCACAATTTGGCAGATGGAAGACTAGCATGTGCGTAGCATGACTTTATGCAGTTCCTCTATTCAAACACCAAGCCATTTTTATACCATGTTTTTCATGCACCGTGTTGTTATTGTCATTGAGTGTGGTGTCAATTGCTTAATGCTAATGTTAGCATAAAAATTCAGGTAATATCACCATTCAGATTATATATCACCTAAAATAGTGATTTGGATTGGGTGTAGCCCTTCTTCTTGGAACCAATCTGTACTTTTTTGCAATTTAATGCAATTTATTTGGACTTTAAAAGGAAATCTACATATACATCTTGTTTGGAAATCAGTAACAGTAAATAAAAATAAAATTGTTTTTCTTTTAGTAAATCCAACATATCTCTAAAAGGATACCTTCAATTAATTCTATTTAACATCTATTCAAAACAGTCAAAGTATACTAGCTAAATATACTAGCTAAAGCTAGCTAGGTACAGAGGCTTGTTTGAGGGGCAGATGCTCCATGCAGTCGTATAAGTCAGACTATTGATCATCTTCAGAGTGGAATCTGATTGGAAGCAATAGGAGCCATTGGTCCCAATCAGATACAAGCCTGTCGATTCCAAAAGTCTTCCCACCCAACTTCCTTGCAGAACTCCTTTTAAAACTTTAAATTTTATGACCTTTCAACCTGGGATACCTGTAAAAAGTCTCTTACAAAACTTTAACACAACTAATCCAGCATGAAAAGGACTTTCTACACCTCATTTGGCCTAGTAGCTGATACGTTTAATTAGGTGTGTTAGAATGTGGCAAACACTAAACTGTGCTAGGCAGTGGGTCTCCAGCACTGAACTATGTTATTGAAAGTGTTAAACAAAAGCAAGTCTAGAATTGAGCTTATTTAAGTGATTATGGCACCTGGCTTAGTTTGTAAAGAATGCTTGATATCTACTAACTTGAAGAATTTAGATTTGAAGATAATTGCCACTTTGAATTGCTATACCCCGTTTGAGCCTCTGATGTGAAAGTAAGGCAGGAGCAGTTGACTGACCTTGGCTTGTTTAAGAGAATTCTTAACTTGAATACGTCTTCTAGAACCCAACGCTAGTCCTTTGTTTAATCAAAAACGATTAAAATACTCATCAACTTCTCTGGAAAATGTTCTCCATGTCGACCCATTTTTACATGGATGGAACTCAACACAGGTGCTCGTATGGTGCAGTATCCTGGCTTGTCTCCAGGATAACACTATACTGACTTGAACAATATTTCATGTAAATAGTCTTGTGTCGCTATTTGTAGAACAATCTCTTATTATCAATAAACCCCCCCCAACAAAAGTGTGGTCTTGTGTACTGTTTTGTATGACACAATGTTAAGGATAACAGCAGTGAGAATGGGTTAATGAATCATCTACAACACTCGCAAGCACATCTAATTCCCAGGACGCTCAAGCATATGTGCTTCCCTGAACATACGCTAATGTATTATAAATGATAATGGCATCTAATACAGGCTCATAATGGATTGGTTTCAGCGTGCTGACACAGCTAATGAACATTAGTGATTTTGATTACGGGTTAATTAAGCATTTACGGGCACATGTTCAAATGACCTTCAGAAAGTTGGCACACACTCGTGAAGCTGCACATAGACACAAAGCCATATATGTAATTACCATTTGACCGTGCGTTTTCATGCACAGTCTATTTTTCACAATTTAGCAGCTCAGCATTAATTACACACTTGTTCGGTGCGTTGGAGCTGCTTTTGTAATGGCGCAATTAACTTTTGCTCTCCGAGATGTCGGAAAGATCTCAGCTTATTGCTATTTGAATAAAAGGCCCTGTTGTTCGAACAGTACTGGACTTGGTTACCTATGGATGTATTATCACTCAGACCAGTTTGTCTGGGAGTGCTAAAGAGGAAAAAAGGCTTTTCTAGAAATTTCCTGGGGAGGTGTTCAGCAGCAGATGGCCTCTCTGGTGCCACACTGCAGAATCTGTGTGCATGTGTGTGTCTGTGTCTGAGAGGCACCAGGCTTCATTAATCTGAGCTTTATATAACACACTCCCCAGTGACAACACATGAAGTGTCAGCCTTCAGTACTGGTGTGGCTGAAGGCTGTTGCATGCTAATAACTACACAATATTGGGGGAAAAGTTACTTTGCCATATTTTACAGGTGCATTTCAGTCTAAAACTAGAGTTTAATGATATTCTTTGTGTTAAGCAGTACACTGTAACCCTCGGCCTTATTCATTTGACAATATTTACCGTTTAATCATCATCATCATCATCTTAAACCGCTTAATCCAGACTAGGATCATGGTAGCAGTTGGGAGACCAAAGAATCCCAGATGACCCTGTTCCCTGCAACTTCCTCCAACTCATTCCAGGAGACCCTGAGCTGCTCCCATGCCAACTTGGAGATACAATCCCTCCAGTGGTTCCTAGGATGACTCCGGGGTCTCGTCCCAATAGGCCATGCCTGGTAAACTTCCACCGAGAGGTGGCCAGGGGGCATCCTGATCAGATGCCCGAACCACCTCAACTGGCTTTTGATGGTTTAATATCATCTACTCATGGGTTCTCATCTACAATTCCCAGCATGCATTACACAAAAAACATCATTCAACTATTGAAAATCCCTGTATTGCCAACAAATCCAAGTTGTGTCAAATCTATAATTGCTAGCTAGCTAATTGAGGACCAAAATCAGTGTGCGGTTGTTTCTGAAAGCTGTGTATGTTCCTTGTTTCAGTAGTAAAATATTACTCCTGTAAAAGTAGAAGTTCCTCCCTTTAGACCTCAACTTGAGTAAAAGTACTAAAGTATTTGCCTTCAAATGTACTTAAGTATTGAAAGTAAAAGTACTAAAAGATTAATAATGGCTCTGATGTCCTGTTATCATTTTTATAACAAGACTGGCTTCATGAACTCATTTCAGGTGAAAGTCCTCCAGCGTCTCTCTTGGTAAATCAGTCTTTTAATAGAACGTCATTAATTAGTGACGCTGACGTCTATTAAAATGATCATAAGCACAAAACACTGAAGGTAAACAGTTTCCATCATGGAGAACCGAGTGGCTCTGAAATCACTTTTTACACACAAGCAAAGTTTCAGTTTCAGATTTATTTACAACTTAGTTCCAAGTTTAAGTTGAATAAAAACTGGCTTTAAACTCAGGATCACAAATGAGCTCCTTTACTATGTTGATCTGTAGGCGTCTGTTCATAAACATAAACCAGCCCAAACTCATTTACTATAAAATGAAATGGTGTTTGTAGAAATTCAGAAAAAAGCCGCGTCAGTCTCGACTGCATATGTGGACATATTTCTATATTGAGCTCTATTTACACAAAGTTAGGTTAGTTCATCATTTATGTTGAACAGACTCTCCCAAAGTTTTACGCTGCTGCGCTGACGCTGAACCGTGTGCTGCACTGGGTCGGTATGACCAACAGGCCAACACAAGCTCTAAACCAAGTGACCGCTGGGCCCTGATTGGTGTTCTTGCTTTGTGCTTCTCTTGTTTTGACATGTTATGTTTTTATACGCACATAAACCATAAGGAACAACAGATTTCTCAAAATGTAGGAGGAAAAAGTCAGATATTAGACTCTGAAATGTAGTGGAGTGAAAGTAAAAAGTTGCCAAAATGGAAAAACTTCAGTACAGATACACAAAAAAACTACTTAAGTACAGAAACCAATTACATTTACTTAGTTACTGTCCACCACTGTGTTTCAGTGACTCAGTATGAGCAACCTTTTGCCCTTTGGCAGAAGTAAAATAACCTACATACACAGCATGTTATGCTCTCTCATGTTCTGGCTGGCAGACCCGCAGATAAAGGATTGGCAGAACCATTCATTCCTTGGGATAATCTTTCCCTTTCTGATGCTGCAGAGGTCTGTGGGCCACACATAAGCTGCGGGCGTCAGTCCGAGTCCCTCTCAGCCTCTGTGATCACGTTTCACGGGCTTATCGGAGTGGGCTGGGGTGCTTTGGCAAGCGCGGGTCACAGCGGGCAAGTCCAATACAATGCAGGTATACAGAAAGGCTGTGGGCAGTGGAGCGTGGACCACACAAAGTCACGTCCAGTCCCGCTGGAAACGTCCAAAGCTCATATTGACCCCACCTTTGGGAGACTTGCTCCATTCATAATGACAAAAAGTGAGAAGGCTGTAAACCCAGAAACAAGGCAGAGGATTTATCTGCTTCTTGTACCATTTTGGTATTTTGTATTTGGTACTGACTTTCAATTTTATTCAATAGAATTATGTTAGTATTTAATTCATGCAGGTAATGCAGTACTCTTATTTCATTGTTAAGTTATGGATGTAAACAAAATGGTTAAACTCTTAATCTTTGTAATGCTGGGGAGCGATGATGAGGCACACATGATAAGAGAAGCAAAATTTATTAGGGGCAAATCTAGAATCAGGGTCTAAACAGTCCAGGGTCAAAGAGCCAACATGTAGAGAACGAGGGACAGACATGACAAAAAAGGAATACAGACTAAGCACAATAACAGAGACAAGGAAATATAACGGAGGCCAGTAGAAACAACACCAAATAATACAAAGACCAGCCAACTAACAGGGCTTAAATATAGGAACAGGTTAGCAAGACACAGGTGGTTAACAAGAGGGTTAACAAGACACAGGTGAGAACAATCAAGAACAAGTTATGGAAACAAGGGGGCAGAACAGGGAAGAATCAAAACAAGGAAGCACATGGACAAGGTCCAAAAGGTAAACAAAAGCACATGGAAGACTGGGAGGGGCCAATCGTGATTATCTTAATCAAAAATTGGCCAATCAAGAATTGTTTTCTCACTACTAAAAAAGTCACTATAAAACTGCTACAAGGCAAAATATATATGCTAATACATATTTCTCAAGCTTCAAATAAAACATGAAACGTATTTGAGAAGTTTCAAATATATTCAATCAAGAACAACAAAAAAGTTCATGCATATCACTTTTAACTTAGCGCTGACAAACTACTAGAAGCCATGGAGAAGCATTATCATAGAGATCATGGATTTGTTATAAAGATCAAGGGGGTGCATTTTTCCTTATGTTTTAACGTTTTTGACCTGAATTGAAGGTCTAGCACTAATAATCATGGTTTGACCCTGATGTAAATGTAGCAAGGATAAGACTGAACTCCTGTATGACTTTTGCTTTTCTTTAAACAATTACCGCTACAAGCTATGTTTCTGATCACGAATTCAAGAATCCAGACAATGCTTTATCCTTATAACACTTGAACCTTACAGTTTTTAAGAATGAGAAAGTACAGTAATGTAATGTAATTAAACATTTCCAGGATATTTGTTTCCTTAGTGATGTTACAGAATTTACTGTTCTTTCCTGTTTGTTTTATTTTTGTACTTCTTGTTTCTAAGTGAAAAGCCTCTTATGGACCTGACTCATTCACTTACTCATTCACATTTAGCAGGTTGACGATTCTCCACAAAGGGCCACTCAAGTGCAATCAAATGCAAAGGTTTGAACATCCCGGTGAAACGTGTTTTCTTAATTCTTTAAGTGAAAAATAACTTGACACCTTCTCTACAGGGGGCACACTTCTGCACATTTTAGTGCAGAATTGTATTTATTTGCTGAGGTTAGTATATTGGATTTATTTTTACAAAGTGCCAAATTCAGTAAATAAACAGTATGTATAGAAGTGGGTTAGAGGATGTGTTAATGTTTTTTCACTTAGAAAACCAAAAAAAGATGTCATTGCACATTTGCATAGGACTATAGCTTTTTGTGCTTAACAAGAATGGCACATCACAACAATGAGAAGCTTCTTGACAAATTAACTATAAAAACTATCTATAAAAAGCTACAAACTATATGCAAAAAATCTGCATGAATGAACAGTCCAAAAGTTTGAGAGCATGAATCAATGCACAATTGCAAGGAATTCAGGGATTTGACCTATTTACAACCCATAACATTTTTAAAAGATTCAGTGATCCTGGAGAAATCTCGTAAAGGGTGTAAAGGGAAACACTGAATATTATAACAGCAATATTGAAAGTCTGTGACCATCAAGACCAGTATGATTCCATAATGAATATAACCACATGACCTCAGGAATGCTTCTGAAAACCCATCCCAGTAAACAAATGTGGGTGCATTTATAAAGTTAAGACTCTACTGTGCAAAGAAAAAGCCATATATCAACAACATGTAGAACGCCGCTGACTTCTCTGGGTTGAACCTCATCTGAGATGGATTTATGGAAAGTGGAAACATGTGCTGTGGTGTAACGAGTCTAACTTTCAAATTATTTTGGAAATAATTGATGTCATACCTTCCTGGCCAAAAAGGAAAAGGACATATTGATTGTTACCAACCTAAAGTTTAAAAGCTAGCATGTGTAATGGTATGGGGTGTGTTAGTGGATAACTTGAACATCTGTGAAAGCAACATTAAGGATGAGAGGTACATATGCATTTTGGGGCAACATATGCTGCCATCTAGATGATGTCTTTTTTAGGGACGTCTCTGCAAGACAAAGCCAAGCCACATTCTGCACATGTTACAGTTGCATGGCTTCATTATAAGAGAGTGTGGATGCTAGACTGGCCTTCCCGCAGTCCAGATCTGTCTTCCATTGAAAATGTGTGGCATATTCTGAAGTGCAATATACAACAATGGAAACCCTGGACTGTTCAGCAGCTGAAGTGTTATATCAAGGAAGAACAACTACACCAATTGGTGCCCTCAGTTGGTGCCAAACAACTACTGAAAATTATTGTAAGGAAAGGCAAAGTAACACAGTGGTATACATGCCCCTGTCCCAGCTTTTTTGGAACATGTTACAGGCATCAAATTTAGAATAAACCTATACATATATATAAAAAAACTATTCATTTAATAGTTTGAAACATTAAATAGCTTGTCTTTTTATTCCTTTCAAAGGAATACAGGTCAAAAAGCATTTGCAAATCATTACTGTCATACTGATGTGAACTATTATGATCCACCACTGTGTCTGTGAATTGTATGCCATTTGTCAGGTTTTCCAGTGAATATATGGCTTGACAGTAGTGGGAGAGCGAGCGCCAGAGATGACATGCAGTAATGATGGTATCTTTGACTGCAGTGTGACAGAAGCTGGCGCTGTAGTGAGAGCTCTGATGGACAGCAAAGGCATGGTAACCTATAATAAATTGCACTCCAGAATTGTTAACGCCCATGTTTCCCCGCATATGTCTGTCTGACAGCTGACGTTACCTTTGAAGTCACCAATTATTACAAGACTTCCAGTGTATAGCATCCAATGATCCATGATGGACTCAGGTTTTCAAGTACATTGAAATGCAAGCGCTGATACAAATACATTTCAATACCTAATTTCCACAGAAACAAAACATCCATCCATCCATCCATTTTCCAAGCCGCTTCTCCGTCAGGGTCGCGGCGGGATGCTGGAGCCTATCCCAGCAGTCTTTGGGCGGAAGGCAGGATACACCCTGGACAGGTTGCCAATCCATCGGAGGGCCAGAAACAAAACAATGTGTAATAAATAAATAAGAAGACTCCTCAATTATACTCATCTGCTGTATGCAATGTATATTTTGCAAACTATAAATATGCACAAAAGATATATATTTGTAAGGATAAACAAAGATATATTTTAAAACCTTTATTCTTTAGGAAAAGCTTGCAGACATTTTTTTGGCAATCACAGCTTTGAGACATCAATGGTGAGAAGTAATTAGCTTTTTGCAGCATTGTGGTTGAATTTTGGCCTCTTAGCTATGGCAAACGGTCTTCAGTTCCCAAAGGTAACGAGGATCCTTCCGGTGGAAGCACAATTTAAATGTCCTCCATAAATTTTCTGAGGTATTCAAGCCAAGAGAGCTAAGCTGTACAACCACCTACACTTTCTTTAGAAACATGCCTTGAGGTATTTAGGCTGGATATTTGGGGTTGTTATCTTGCTGAAATGTCCCCTTTCATGGCTGATTAGTTTATATTCTTCTGTAATATCTCCTGGTACATCTTTTACTTTGTGTTTTCTTTGATGGCTTGTAATGCTCCAGTACCATTTGCAGAGAGGCAGCCCACACTATAATGCTCCCACCTTTATTCTTCAGTGTGGGCAGCATGTTCTTTCAACTCTTTTTCTACAAACATAACAAGATATTATGAATTATTATTATGTGAACCGTGACATAATTTAAGGGCTTAGATTCCTTTCTATTTCGTTTAGAATAAGATTGTTTATGCATATTAAATCAGGGTTCTTAATCTTATTTAATTTCAATTTTTGTAGTTTCTTTATTTCAATCCCAAAACATGGGCAATAATACAGAGTGGCCCGCTTTAACAGCCTTCTGTCTTCTGGGGAGCTTTCCACAAGATTTTGGAGTGTGTCTGCACTGGTGTCCATTCAGTCAAAAGAGCATTTGTAAGGTCAGGCACTGATGTTGGACAAGAAGGCCCGGCTCACAATCGATATTCCAATTCATCCCAATGGTGTTCAATGTGCACAGATGCACAGTCATGCTGGAACAGGATAGGATCCTTCCCTAAACCGTTGCAAAAAAGTTGGAAGCATATAATTATCTAAAGTGTCTTTGTATGCTGTAGCATTAACATCACCCATCACTGGAACTAAGGGCCCCAAACCCTGAAAAACAGTCCCAGCCCATTATGCCTCCTCCACCAAACTTTATTGTTTGCACTTTTCATTACAGTAGGTAGTGTTCTGCTGGCAACTGTGTCATGGTCTTAGTCTTGTGTGCAGCTGTTTGGCAATGGAAGCTCTTTCATGAAACTCCTGATCCACAGCTCTTGTGCTGATTTTGCTTCCATGACCAGTTTGGAACTTTGTAGCAAGCAACGCAATGGAAGATGGGTGATGTTTAAGTTCTATCTACTTCAGCACTCGCCAGCTCTGCTCAGGTTTTTGCATGGTCTATCCATTCATGGTTGAGATGTTGTTGCTCATAGATTCCATTTCACAAGAATAGTACTTACAGTTGACCAGGGCAGATCTAGTAGAGCAGAAATTTGGTGACATGTAGAAAGGTGGCATCCTATGAGAATGCCACATTTAAAGTACTCTTCAGTATCATCCATTCTACTGCCAATGTTTATCTATTAGGATTGCTTAATTTTATACACTTTTTACTGCATCTGAACACCTGAATTAGTGTGCAGCCGTTCGGCCATGTATACCCGTTTCATGAAGCTCTTGATGCACAGTTCTTATGCTGATGTTGCTCCCAGAGGCAGTTTGGAGCTAAGTTAGTGATGCAACAGAGGGTAGGCCAATTTTATGTGCTATGCCTATTAGCGCTCAGCCACCCTACGCTATGAAGTTGCATGGACTAGCACTTGTGGCTAAGCTGTTGTTGCTTCTAGATGCTTCCATTTCACAATAATAGCACTTACAGTTGATTGAGGCAGACCTAGAAGGGCATACGTTTCATGAACTGACCTGTGGCAGAGGTGGCATCCTATGACAAAGCCTTGTTTAAAGTCACTGAGCTCATCAGTACAACCTGTTCTACTGCCAGTGTTTGTCAGTGGAGATTGCATGGCTATGTGCTTGATTTCATACACCTGTTTTCAGTGAGTGTCACTGAACCACCTGAACTCAATAACTAGAAGGAGTGTCCACATACTTTTGGCCATATGATGTATCTCTAATCTTTTTCTTCCTGTTGCTAAACATATTTATCAAAGATGTCCTCTGTTCACTTGCACAAACAGTCATCTCTTGAAAGATGCCTAGCATAGACGATGCAGCTCTCATTTCTTTTCCTTGAAGTCCATGCTCTTCGAGAATATTTGCTTGTCCTAATATGTCTTTCTGTCACCTGTTCTTAGGTAATGTCAGCATAGTGACAGCACTGTGGGAAGGGGAGAGGGATTCGTTTTTAACAGGGATTAAAACTTGACTCATGCTGCTCTGAGGCAGGTTTTAAATGTGGACTGACCTCCATCTTCTTCCAAATCTCTGCAAATTTGAATAGATTTATGAATCCTTAGCAGACGCTGGCACATTCCTCACCTTTATTGCAGGAGAGTCTCAATGTTGACGTTCCCCAAGGGTAGGAGACATACTTCAAAAGAATCTTTCAACCAGAAATTCTTACATTGGTAGCAAGAAGTGAAAGTCAGTGGAGGCCATTCATCATCGTGAGATCATGCTGTCCGGGGGCCACCAGCTTTTGCTCATTTTTAGTCATGTTAGCATTTTGTAGTGAAGTATTCTTCAATACTGGCTATGGAAATTTCATTGTTTTTTGGTACCAACTGAATTATTTATGTAATGTGGAATATGGAACATTGCAGTGCCATTCAGTACCAAATTTAAGTCCCTAAATAGTCAATATTATGAGCATCTGTGAAGCAAAAGCATGCATCTTCCAAAATCTAGGCTGAGTGGCTGTCTACATTACATGCTGTAGGTTTGGTTTAATTTCAGCGTTTTCTAAGTTTATGTGGTAACCCCCATGATTACTATTAAAATCTGTTGTTACAGTGGCAGCCATAAACAATTAGGCACTTACAATTCATACTCCCTATTGTCTGGGCTTTTTCTAGAAAATGACTTATTATCTGATGAGAATCTAAAGCATTTTCACTGAAGCATTAAGTGTCCCATTGGTTGGGATCAGTGAAGTTGTGCAAATAAAATTCATTTGCATCTAATTCAGCAAAGCATGTGGACCGTGATTTATAACTTGCTTATATTTAGCAGGCTGAAGATTCTCCACAAGGGGCGTTATAGGCAGGTTATAAGGGGCGTTTTTTTCCTAGTAAATCTAGTTTTTACATATAAATTTGCATCACAAATTCAGTACTTCTTCATGATATTGTCACTAGACACCAACTAAAATTTACAGGAATTGGGTTCTACCAACTACATAATAAGAAGATGCATAAAAACTGCTTTGCAAATAATGATGCAATTATTAGCAACTGAAATATGAAATAGCTCCAGTTATGAGCTAATACAAGTTATAATAAATAATGCTTGAAGGTTCTACCTGTTTTTTTTTTGGCTAACTGGGACATCAACATTTTTTATTACCTAAAGAAATTGAACTTCACTATTTTAAAAGATTATTAAATATATGAGTGGCTAGAATGTCTGTGTTTGTGGGTGGTGGGTCATATAGGTGATGATGTAATTGATAACTTTTTAACAGGAAAATCATACTTTGACAACCTTGACAAGGGCTGCATCAGTTTACTGAAACTTTCCCTTTATGATCTGCTTTGTTTGATTTTGCCTGATTTGGTAGCCCAGCCAGCTCTGCCCATAACTGTGAGATCATGAGCTACAGATCAGCCAAAATTAAGGAAAACAGATCGAAAAGGAAGCTTTATTCAGCTCCTCAGATGTAGCCAGTAACATGAACAATGTATGTTAAGAACTTGTTGGAGAGTCAGGGACAGTAGCCAAAACACAGTGACTAACAGTCAAGACTATTTCTGAAGCACTGGCATAGCCTAATGGACTCTCCTATCTATAGCAGGAACTTCTGTTGAGTTGCTAAAGGCTTGTAATTTATCGTATACAGATCATTCAATTGGTTTAAAGCCAGAAACAAACACATTTCAAGCTTTTAATTCTTTTGGACTTCAGACTAAAATCAACATGTGAGCAACAACTAATTAGGTTGTAAATATGAGACTAGCTGTCATGTCTATATTCAAGCTCCACTCACATATCTAGCGGAATATTATTACAATGTTTGATGTTTACGTTTCAGACCCACAAAAAGCCTGCAACTTCAGTCAGGGAAGAGATTCACTTCACTCTTTTTTGGTGTTATTTTCGGTTGCAGTTGAACATTTCTGCAACTCTAGAGTTCCTCTTGATAACAGTGCTCCAGATGGCAAAGCCAATCCCATCTCAAAACTCAAATTACAATCAAATATAATTACTTGCCATATAATTTGGAGGCTTAACAACACTTGCCCCATAAATTCAGAAATAACCCATACCAAGTCTCATGAAAGAAAAATGATCAATGTCAACAAAACTGGGCCACACTGCAACTACAGATAAAGACATACATGGTAAGCAGAGTTGTTGCACGAGAGTCGCAACAAGCTGACAGTGACAGAGAACACAAGGACAGTGGAGTGACAAGCAATCCATCTGAGGTCTGTGCTCTCATTATTCAGTGCCTCTTTGATAGAGCAGAGGCCTAACGTTGAAAGAAACATGCTGAACTGTGCTCACGCAACCGAGCTGAAACTCCCTGAAAGGTGTAACCATCTGAAACTCTACTTTGCGGTTGATTGTTGTGCCCTGGAGCTCTCAATCCCTGTTGTGTCTTGTGCAGTCCATAGCCAGGAGTCCATGAAAACACATTTGACCATGGTCTCTTTGGGTAGGAAGGACAGCAAGGGCATGCTTTTACCTTTCTTGTTGCATATCCAAAGGTAAAAGCAGGGCCATTTGTGAAGTTTTTAAGAATCTTCACATAAAATAAAACTGGGGTGCCCAATCCTGATCTTGGAGATCTATCACCATGGAGAATTCAGATCCGGTACATCTGTCTCTGATAATCTGATGATTCTGAAGGCCTTTGATATTTGGATCAGGTTTGTTTGATTAGGTGTAAACTAAACTTTACAGAGCTTGGATTTCCAGGACCAGGATTGGGCAATATTATAAAGTGTTATAAAGGTTTTAGGAAAAACTGTTAAATTGGCATTGAACCTTTACCTTTTGTGAAGGTTCTTTAAACTTCTCATGAATTCTTTTTGTGAGATATGGTTCTTTATGCAGCCAAAATATGTCATTCTGTGGCATCACTTAAAAAACCCTTTGTGGCACCTTTTTGTTTAAGAGTGTCTACAAGGAACTATCCAGAACTAGATCCAGAACTAACTCACTTTGCATGTTTTATCAATTTCTTGTCATATTCAATACATTAAAAATACTTTTTTGCTTGAATTGATGTGAACATTAAAAAGGTTTGGGGGGAAATGGAGATTATCTGTAATATTTTATGAACATAACAAATGATCATTATGTCATTACTCCACTGTCTTATGTAAAATTTATCCTGTCCAAATAGTACTTCTGTCAACTATTTATTGCAGTCCCAGTTTACAATGGAAAAATATATTGTGGCTTTGCAATGGTCAGGACAAAAATAAACCATAAAATGTTACACTACTAAAAGCTAGGATGCTTATTCTCAATTCTAATTCTAGTCCCAAGGTCATTGCTGTCTTTCACTTTCTTACAGAAGCAACCTCTTGAGCTTGTAGATTTGCATTTAAGTCCCTCATGGTTGGACGGGTTACAATGACACAAAGCCATCTCTGTGTAGAAGGGATTGTGGTGGCAGGGGTGGTCCTCTCATTGGCACCTCACACCCTAAACCACTCTGCTCAGTACACCTATGAGACCTACTTCTCCCATCTCTGTGGGAGAAAAGTCTTGCCCTACTGGCTTACCGGGCTTTCAGTTACCTCTACCAGGCTGCAGTTCCATGTATAACCCTCAGCCGAGTCTTACACTCTGATAACAGGCTCAGAGCTATCATGTACAGCATGTTACATAAGAGAACGGGTGATAGGTCTGTCTCTCACACATCCATCCAGCAGAAGTACATGGCTTGATAAGGGATATATGCGCTGGGAAAATGACTGGCACGGGAATTCGCTTCATCCGGCAGCTTATCAAAGGGCTCTTGTTGGACCTGAAGGGTATCAGTTACGGCACAAAGAGTCTGTACACGTGACTGCACCTGACCCTGAGAACATACTCACACTGCATATCAGCTATACGGCCCACACACAGTTTGGTTAAAGCAGAACTGATGTTTTTTTCAAAGATTCTGCATAATTTAATGGTTATAATATAAACAGTCATTCAGAGTGGTTATATGTTAAATGTACCATTATGATGAGATAGCAGTGGCAGGGAAATGATGACTGAAGCCTGTGAAAGCTACCTCACAGGAAGTTGAATCTGCTGAATGATGTTTCAGACATTGTTTTATGATCCTTTTGCAGTAAATAGTTGGCCTATTTTTGCAATACTGTGGTCTCTTTTTTAAGTAGGCCCCCGTGCTCCACTTGCTTTGATCCTTGTTGCTTGTACCAACACCAAACCTTAGAGCTTGATAGAGAAAGCCCTGGGCTTTAAAACAAGACCAACCTGACCCTCGATTCCCTGGGGAACCTGACATAAAGGGCCTCCTACCTTGGCCAGGGAAGCTTGTACCATCACCAAACTTTGGGGTTGGGTACAGGAGGCCCTGGCCTGTCCAATGACAGAATGGAAACCAACCCATTTAATCAATCATAATCATAACCAGTTAAAACATTTTCCCCATGAACTCTGTTGTTAGATAAATTAGGATAGTATTTGCTCTCATTGGCGTTTATTCTTCAAAGTTGTATACGGTCAAATCTGACATGTAAAAATGAGCGTATGTCTTTGTCACCAGTCTTTGGTGTATTTGAATAACCAAACTTAAGTCTGGTGTAAATTCAAGCATAATAGTTTAGGAACCTTGAAAAATGATTGATTTGTGGTTAACTAACCAGAATGATTATCAATATTGTCTATAATACCAATAACATATTATACTGTGCTTTTGTTTTGTACTACTGACTCTGCCCAAAAAATAAACAATACAAAATACAGCTAGAGCATTAATGCCAGATAACATGCGAGCTAGCCACTTCAGCTAGATTTTATGAACATAAAAAATGGTCATTATTTCATTACTCCACTGTCTCATGTAAAACTTATCCTGTACAACTAGTACTTCTGTCAACTATTTATTGCAGTCCTAGTTTAAAATGGAAAAATATATTGTGGATTTGCAACGGTCAGGGCAAAAATAAGCCATAAAATGTTACATTTGTAAAAGCTAGGATATTTATTCTCAATTCTCAACGCTACTGCAGCTAGCTAAAGCGCTATTTTAACTAGATAATAAGCTACTGCAGCTAGCTAAAGCGCTACTTTAGCTAGATAATAAGCTACTGTAGCTAGCTAAAGCGCTATTTTAGCTAGATAATAAGCTACTGCAGCTAGCTAAAGCGCTATTTTAGCTAGATAATAAGCTACTGCAGCTAGCTAAGGCGCTATTTTAACTAGATAATAAGCTGCTGCAGCTAGATAAAGTACTATTTTAAGTAGACAATGAGCTACTGCAGCTAGCTAAAGCGCTATTTTAGCTAGATAATAAGCTACTGCAGCTAGCTAAAGCGCTATTTTAGCTAGATAATAAGCTACTGTAGCTAGCTAAAGCGCTATTTTAACTAGATAATAAGCTACTGCAGCTAGCTAAAGCGCTACTTTAGCTAGATAATAAGCTACTGTAGCTAGCTAAAGCGCTATTTTAGCTAGATAATAAGCTACTGCAGCTAGCTAAAGCGCTATTTTAGCTAGATAATAAGCTACTGCAGCTAGCTAAGGCGCTATTTTAACTAGATAATAAGCTGCTGCAGCTAGATAAAGTACTATTTTAAGTAGACAATGAACTACTGCAGCTAGCTAAAGCGCTATTTTAGCTAGATAATAAGCTACTGCAGCTAGCTAAAGCGCTATTTTAGCTAGATAATAAGCTACTGTAGCTAGCTAAAGCGCTATTTTAGCTAGATAATGAGCTACTGCAGTTAGCTAAGGCGCTATTTTAACTAGATAATAAGCTGCTGCAGCTAGATAAAGTACTATTTTAAGTAGACAATGAGCTACTGCAGGTAGCTAAAGTGCTATTTTAGCTAGATAATAAGCTACTGTAGCTAGCTAAAGCGCTATTTTAACTAGATAATAAGCTACTGCCGCTAGCTAAAGCGCTACTTTAGCTAGATAATAAGCTACTGTAGCTAGCTAAAGCGCTATTTTAGCTAGATAATAAGCTACTGCAGCTAGCTAAAGCACTATTTTAGCTAGATAATAAGCTACTGCAGCTAGCTAAGGCGCTATTTTAACTAGATAATAAGCTGCTGCAGCTAGATAAAGTACTATTTTAAGTAGACAATGCGCTACTGCAGGTAGCTAAAGTGCTATTTTAGCTAGATAATAAGCTACTGCAGCTAGATAAAGCACTATTTAATCTAGATAATAAGCTACTGCAGCTAGCTAAAGCGCTATTTTAGCTAGATAATAAGCTACTGCAGCTAGCTAAAGCGCTATTTTAGCTAGATAATAAGCTACTGCAGCTAGCTAAAGCGCTATTTTAGCTAGATAATAAGCTACTGCAGCTAGCTAAGGCGCTATTTTAACTAGATAATAAGCTGCTGCAGCTAGATAAAGTACTATTTTAAGTAGACAATGAGCTGCTGCAACTAGCTAATATACTACTTTGATTAGATAATCAATGCTATTACAGCAGGCTAATTCACCACTTTACCTAGATAATGTACTACTACAGCTCATATATCACCATAGCTAATATACTACTACAGTTAGTTTATGTAGTACTACACGTAGGCAATGAACTTTTATGGCTATATCTTATTTACTATGACAGTTAGCTAATATACTCTTCCAGCTAAATAATGTACTACTTTAGCTATATACTGCTACAGTTTACTACATGTTATGACAGTTTTAACTGCCTGTGCAGATACAGTCTAAGTACCCTCAAAGTGTAGGTAATCTAACCTTTTACAGTCAGAAAATTCTTAATGTGTAATTACACTAGACTAAATATGCATACTTGTGTAAATACATGAGTTAAAACTGAATTTGATACACATGCATGCATCCGTAACCTGTACTACTGTAATCCCCATGTAACACTGAATACAGCACCTGTAACTACATTATTGCATGATTTGTTAATGTGTAACTACACAGTTATTACAGGTGTTTACTATAAGTTGGCACCAAGGAAATTATGACCAATTATGAGCTCAGATGTGGAGCAGTGATGCAACACTCTATAGTTCTTCTGCTTTGTAATGCATTAATTCTGTATTATGCGTCGTCCTTATCTGTCCATTGAAATAAACATGACAAGGGTATCCATTTGATACCCAAGTGCATGAAAGAATGAACAAGATAAGGATCAGGAGAGCAAAATGGGTGCTGTGTGTTCTGAATGGACTACCGAGGGAAGAATAAAGATGGGAACCGCGTCCCAACTTGGTGATACAGATTGCCTTTGACTAAAAGTGACAAATCCCGTCATGAATCGCGCTGCGCTATAAAAAATAAGGCAAGGTACACAACTTCTTTCAGAGCTATTACCCGCTCCCAGAGATGCCAATTGGCAGATGACAGCTCCTGGCGGTGATGCCATCCATCAAACGTTCCTACGTCCAAGCAGTTTGGAGGGGTGAATGCTGGCATTAACGGTGCACTGTTGTGTCTCAAAGTGCTAAAAGGCACAGCTTCTAGTAATCTGGTGTGAGTCCTGCCCACAATAAGTCATCCAATTGGCTCATGTGACTTACAGCCTTAAATTGGTGATATTATATTGCCTTAATTTATGGAAGCACCACTGTGGAATCAACCATTCTTCTTGAGCTACATCGACTGTTTTTGCCCCATTTTTGCCCCAGTGAATTACAGTGTTTACACAGCAGGTAAAAGTGGCCCAAATCCAATCTTTTTCCTCATATGTGACACAGATGTGTGTCAGTGTAAAGAGCAAAAAACGCACTGAATCTGACATTTTCAATTCCAATTTGAGAAGCTTTCATATGTGGAACTCAAATCCGATCCGTATCCGATCTGCAGCAAAGCGACTCGGTCCGAACAGCCAGATCGTAATTCATGCGACTTTTACGTCAGTCCAACTTGCCATTCGTCATAATTTCGCGCTGCTGAGACTCAGAAACGTTTAGGCTGATGTTTCTGCACCAAAAATTAGAAGAGACTCATCGTAGCCGCTCTGTGTTTGAAGAGGTTTCGAGGTTTCGGACGAAATGGCTGAACGCGGCCGGAGGAGACGGAGGCTGCAGTGTCAGGGAACAGTTTAACAATCTGAGGACACGAACCAAAGAAGTGGCCATGGCCAAATAACGTGCCCTTTTTTACGACCCAGCTGTCAAAAACTGGAATTTCATAATCTCTCCTATGATGCTGGCGAAGACGAAACCGGGAGCAACTAGTGTTCGCTAGCTGTCATGACTGTTTACCTCTGGATGAACCACGTAGGGAGCTGATCTGTTCAGACTGATGTTGCATATGAATCACATCTAAAGGATAATGTGAACAGCCAAAAAAATTGGATTTGGTGACAAAATCAGATTTGGGCCACTTTTCCCTGCTGGGTAAACATAGCCATAGAGCTGAAGCATGGATTATATCTTTGCAGTTCAACAGTTTCAATTGGTCCTCAGTAACAGATACCAGGGGGCTCAAGATGGTGACTCCAGTCAATGGCCACTTTATTAGGAACCCCTACTGTGTGGCTCAACCTTTCTAGTGCAGAGTTAGAGACTGTAGCCCGTGTTGGTGCACAGTTTGTGTTAGCGTTTCACTGGAACTAACTTCTGAAAAAAACAACTCCACACCATAATCCCCCCTCCACCAAACATTACACGTGGCACAATGCAGTCAGACAAGGACTGTTCTCCTGGCAACCATCAAACTCAGACTCATCCATCGGATTGCCGGACGGAGAAGCGTGATTCATCACTCCAGAGAACTCGTCTTCACTGCTCTAGAGTCCAGTGGTGGTGCTTTACACCACTGCATTCAACGCTTTGCATTACACTTGGTGATGTAAGACTTGGATGCAGCTGCTCGGCCATGGAAATCCATTTCATGAAACTCTCTACGCTGTTCTTGAGCTGATCTGAAGGCCACATGAAGTTTGGAGGTCTGTAGTGATTGACTCTGCAGAAAGTTGGCGACCTCTGCGCACTATGGCCCTCAGCATCTGCTGACCCCGCTCTGTCATTTTACATCACCGACCACTTCGTGGCTGAGTTGCTGTCGTTCCCAATCGCTACCACTTTGTTATAATACCACTCACAGTTGACTGTGGAATATTTAGTAGTGAGGAAATTACACGACTGGACTTGTTGCACAGGTGGCGTCCGATCACGGTACCACGCTGGAATTCACTGAGCTCCTGAGAGTGACCCATTCTTTCACTAATGTTTGTAGCAGTCTGCAGGCCTAGGGGCTCGGCTTTATACACCTGTGGCCATAGAAGTAATTGGAACACCGGAATTCAATGACTTGGATGGGTGAGTGAAAACTTTTGGCAATATAGTGTATGAGTCTTATAAGGTTTATAACAGAATTTAAAAGGCCCATATATTTCATTTTTCTTGCATTTTATTTTTCCGTATAGTCCACTCATAACAATTATGTTGGTTTATGGTCCAAAAAGTCATAATTCAATTTTACATGACCATTTTCCAACCTCTCTTTGTCCCTTAGAATTAAACAGGCTGTGTCTTTGAAACAGAAATATGTAAATAAGCTCTGTTCTGATTGGAAGTCCTATATTGTGTGGCTCATTCAAGAAGGTTTCCAGCCTGAAACACTCCTTGTAAATTCAGTGTGAATGGACGGAGTTAAACTATTGCAGGTTAAATAAGTGAGTATATGCAAATGCATGGTTTTTACGACATCACAAAAACAGGGAATTCAACACAGGCTTTTTTGGCAGCTTAATTTCCATGTATGGCCTGTTTGGAGTGGGGAGTGAATGGTACATTTTGAGGGAATTGAGGAGAATATGTTTTTCCATTATTTGGGCCCTTTGAGCACTCAACTGCAGCATATTTGTGGACTGAATATACACACAAAGGAGTTTCAATCAGTAATAAATATGATTCTGTGAAGTGAAGCTAATTCAGGTTGGGAATTTTGAACTCTGAACCAGAAAAACCCCCAAAATAAATTGTTTATAAATGATGAAATACTGAAGAGTGGACTGGACATCATTCAGAAAGAGCTGCCAGGGGAAGAATAGAGGGGATAGTATCTTAATTTGACCACACACACCCCACAGCTGACTACTGGTCTGTACCACTTGTTAGATGGATCACTATCATTTCACTCCAACTAACATCTGTATATTAGAAAACAGCCCAAAATGACTACTATAGTAACAGTATTCGTAGTGTTCATTATAAAAACAGTCACATGCCTGTGTCAAACCGATTAGCCAGTGTTCTGTCCATCATTTCACTGCATGTTCCTTCAGTAGATGGCGCTAGCTTGCCATTTTGCTTCATAGCAGGAGTCTGGCTCACCTCTCCAGCAGACTTTCAGGGCTACATGCCTCAGACAATCAAAGACAAATCGGTGTGTCCAATCAGTCAGCTTGTAGACCATCCCTCTGTTCTGTCTGGTGTCAGGCAGTCCCTAACCACATGGCCACCAGCGTCGTCCTGCAGGGAAATCAGTCAAATGTCAGACAGACAGTGTAATATTGCCTCTGTATTGACTACAGGAAAGGAGATGAAAGAGGACCTCAACTTTCCCCTTCCTACAAATGTAGTTCATCAGCCGAAACATGCTTGCTGTCTACAGTTTAAAGGGCCCATATGATGAAAAAACTATAAAGAGGGTTTCATTTCATCCCCCAGTACATACAGACCATATGTGGGAGCGAAGAACCCCATTTGAATCTATCTGATGTCAAAACTGGAATATTGACATACACCAATCAGGCATAACATTATGATCACCTCCTTGTTTCTACGCTCATTGTCCATTTTATCAGCTCCACTTATTATATAGGTGCAATAGTTCTGCAGTTACAGACTGTAGTCCATCTGTTAGTGTGCTGCGCTGGTCTGAGTGGATCAGACACAGCAGTGCTGCTGGAGTTTTTAAACACCTCAGTGTCACTGCTGGACTGAGAGTAGCCTACCAACCAAAAATATCCAGCCAACAGTGTCCTGTGACCACTGATGAAGGACTAAGGGATGAGCAACACAAACTGTGCAGCAGCAGATGAGCTATCATCTCTGACTTTACATCTACAAGGTGAACTGACAAGGTAGGAGTGTCTAATAGAGTGGACAGTGAGTGGACACAGTGTTTAAAAACTGCAGCAGCACTGCTGTCTGATCCACTCGTACAAGCACAACACACACTAACACACCACCACGTTAGTGTTACTGCAATGCTGAGAATGATCCACCACCCAAATAGTACCTGCTCTGTGAGGGTCCATGGGGGTCCTGACCACTGAAGAACAGGGTAAATGGGGGCTAACAAAGTATCAGAGAAACAGATGGACTGCAGTCTGTAACTGTAGAACTACAAAGTGCACCTATATAGTAAGTGGAGCTGATAAAGTAGACAATGAGTGTAGAAACCAGGAGGTGGTCATAATGTTATTGGACAGTGCTAATTTGTGGTGTTTAAGCTTAAACTTGTCAGTACAGTTTTATCTGAAATTTTGAAATTTTGGTCTGAACACAAATAAAACACAAAGACCAAAATATCCTTTCTAAGCATTTTTCAACTTAATTTAAAGCTTTGCATTTTGAGTCCAAAACTGACCCAAGTATGGAAAAATTCAGTAAAAACTGACCGGCATCGCCCATCATAACCCAAAGTGTGGAATAAAACCTGGCAGTGTGGTTGGGGTAGTGTAGTGGTTAACACCTCTGCCTTCTACACTGTAGCCTGGGGTTCAATCCCCACCTGGGCAAACACCCTACACTATACCAATAAGAGTCCTTGGGCAAGACTCCTAACACCGCCTTGGCCTACCTATGTAAAAATGATCAAATTGTAAGTCGCTCTGGATAAGAGCGTCAGCCAAATGCCATAAATGTAAATGGCAGGATATCAGTTACCGTGCAGATCAATATAAAACAACCAGCTTAACCAAATTAATTTTCAATTCTGCTTTAACAAATTTAATCTGGATAAACTGTCCACACTGCGCTGTTCATGTGCTTTGCGATGTTAATGTAGTGAGATGTTTGCTTCACCTCTCATTTTATTTCTGCTCATAAAACATTTTGCACAAATATAGTATCTTTCACCAAAAAGCCAAACTTTCTTTTGGCTGCTCTAAATTGTAATTTCCTGAAACGATTCACAGTTTATGTCCTACTTTCATTTGAGTGTGGGCCTCAGGGAGCTTGTTGTTGAGTGTGTGACTCCAGCATTCCAGATTTTAAAACAACTTAAGGTGGTCATAACAGTGAAGAATACACTAAAGAGTATGACTAAAGCAGGAGGAGCTGCTGTTACGAGTGGGAAGCTGTGAGAATATGAAAGTGAATTTTTTTACACGTACACCATATTGGTGTTCCAATCACTTCCATGACCAGAGGAGTATAAAACCAAGCCCCTAGGCCTGCAGACTGCTTCTACAGACATTAGTGAATGAATGGGTCGCTCTCAGGAGCTCAGTGAATTCCAGTGTGGTACCGTGATCGGACGCCACCTGTGCAACAAGTCCAGTTGCGAAATTTCCTCACTACTAAATATTCCACACTCAACTGTCAGTGGTATTATAACAAAGCGGAAGCAATTGGGAACGACAGCAACTCAGCCACGAAGTGGTCACCCACGTAAAATAACAGAGCAGGGTCAGCGGATGCTGAGGGGCATAGTGCACAGAGGTCACAAACTTTCTGCAGAGTTGATCGCTACAGACCTCCAAACTTCACGAGGCCTTCAGATCAGCTCAAGAACAGTGTAGAGAGCTTCATGGAATGGGTTTCCATGGCTGAGCAGCTGCATCCAAGCCTTACAACGCCATGTGCAATGCAAAGTGGAGACGTGTTCTCTGGAGTGACCAATCATGCTTCTCCATCTGGCTATCCGATGGATGAGTCTGGGCTTGGCGGTTGCCAGGAGAACAGTACTTGTCTGACTGCATTGTACCAAGTGTAATGTTTGGTGGAGGGGGGATTATGATGTGGGGTTGTTTTTCAGGGACCCTTAGTTCCAGTGAAAGGAACTGTTAATGCTTCAGCACCAAGAGATTTTGGACAATTTAATGCTCCCAACTTTGTGGGAACAGTTTGGGGACGGCCCCTTCCTGTTCCGACATGACTGCGCACCAGTGCACAAAGCAGGTCCACAAAGACATGGATGAGTGAGTTTGGTGTGGAAGAACTGACCCGAACCCGCTAGAACACATTTGGGATGAATTAGAACGGAGACTGCGAGACAGGCCTTCCCTTCCAACATCAGTGTCTGACCTCACAAATGTGCTTCTGGAAGAACGGTCAAAAATTCCCATAAACACATTACTAAACCTTCTGGAAAGCCTTCCCAGAAGAGTTGAAGCTGTTATAGCTGCAAAGGGTGGGCCGACGTCATATTAAATGCTGGATTAAGAATGGGATGACACTCAAGTTCAAGGCAGAAGGCAGATGAGCGAATACTTCTGGAAATATACACTACTGTGCGAAAGTTTTAGGCATCTGAGCAAATATTTAAACAGTTTCCCTCAGCAGTGAGTTTATCACAATATACATTAGAATAAAGCCATATTCATAATTCAAATAAACATAAAAACAATAAAAAGTAACAAGAATTTCTTGGGTCCATATTTTTCCTGGACACCTTCACAGCCGCCACAGAGACTCGTTAATATCATCAATTACATCATGAGCTCAATTTACTGAAGCACTGATTGGTCAAACTTATAACTACATATAACACTGGGCTTCCTCGAGGAGAGGCTTGGAAATGGGTAAACAAACACACAAATATTCTATAAATTTTGTTTATTTAAATATTAACACTTTTCTTAGTAAATAAACACAAACTACACAAATAAATAGATTTTGAAAATGTGTCTTGGGTGCCTAAGACTTTCGCACAGTGAGAAATAATGAGCAAACCCAACACGAGCAGGTCAGTTGCCATCAGATTCAGACAAATATTTCAAGTTCAATATGTCAGCTACATTAGCTGTGTAGCTCTAGTTTCAACGACTGATACAGAGTCTTGGCAGATCGATTACAGCCGAGGTCAGATTTTTTCTCAAACTGTGGCTTTAAGGATTTGAGTTTTTGTGGTGATTAGTAGGTCATGTGGACAGCAGCAGAGGGGAGATTCATTAAAGGGCAACAGCCTCCCGTTGTCTGACCAGTTGGAGCGGCTATGCTGTTGGCCTCCTTGTTATTGCCTTGGACAGTATGTGTGTGACAGTGTGTGTAGGTGTGTGAGCGTATGTGTGCAAATGTAAACATTTGGTTCCACATACAGAGTGTGGAATTTATCATCTGCTGCCTTTTGTAGATGTTTGTGTGTGTGTGTGTGTTTGTGTGTGTGTGTGTGTGTGTGTGTTTGTCTGGCTTGACTATTGTGTGTATGTGCGTGTGTGTGATGAGACAGTAAGCGAAGTGTGAGACTGCCAGCCTTTGTGCTGCGTCTCTGGAGCCTGTACAGAATGCTTGCTGAACCAAGTAGGCAGGCCGAAACCAGTCCCAGTGCTGATTACTCTCTCTCTCCCTCTGTCTATGCCTATGTCTCTCTCTCTCTTACACACAAACATAAGTTTGTAATCCTATCTTTGTGAGGAATTTCCACTGCCTTTATGAATGTAGCTAACTACAGATATGAAAAATAAAAACTAAGAAGCGCTGAAAAGGTGACCCCTAACCTCCTTCAGCAGAATCCGCTGGCATCATTCCTAGTAAAACAATATAATTATTTTTAGTCATTAGAACATGGAATTCTGGTGCTCTCTGAGAGTATAATATATGGGCAAGCGCTGTGGATGTATATATATATATATATATATATATATATATATATACATATATATATACAAATCATTGAGTTCAACAACTATACAACTGGAGGCCAAATTTCAAAATTTAAGTTATAATCTGTTATTTACTATTAAGGTGAAATGATCCCACTATACAAAATTTGATAGCTATCCTCTGAGATCCCACATCTATTATAAATAGAGGCCATTCTAAAACATCCTTCATTTGCATTCTACTGGCCTCATAAGTGTTTGGGGGTGCTTGGACCCCTGATGATTGCCATTCACAATGTAATATGCATTTAGCTTTTATAGCATCTACTGCCAATAGAAATCACCATCTTCTTCATCAATTTCAAGTGAAAATTCTATGCTAATCTTGTAGTTCTTAACAAATAATAAATTAAGACAAATTAAGATAAACATCATAAAAAATATACGTAGAGAGAAGAGTAACAGTGTTTTGTTAGCAGGTAACATAAAAGAAATGTAAGTAAGTAATTTCACTGTATTTTCCTTATCTGTACTTGTGTAGCAATTCAATTTTATTAAGAACTAGTTACCACTTATTATTTCCATCTTATTATCTTTTAACAACTAGAAGTATATCCTGTATTTTTTTTGTTTAGTATAACTTGTTAACAATATTTTTTTTGCTACAACAACAATTACTAATATATTACTTATTATCAAGTAAATAATAAGTAATAAACTCTATTTTCTTCATGCAATTTTTTAGGTTAGAAAAACTTGTTACCATTATTTTATGATGAACTTGCTACCACCACAATTACTAACTTATTACTGAATAACAACTACAAAATCAGCATGTAATTTATAGGTTAGTGTAACTTGTTACCAGATTATTACCATATAATTACCTCTTTATTACCCATTTGTAAACTAAGGTACTGCCAGAATTATCAGTGTTTTGCTGGCTCATTGAGGAACAGAACATAGAATGAACAGACATCAGCTTTCAGTTTTTTATGCTTATTTTGAGCTCATTTTCATGGCTTTATAGTTTGCCCCCACAATGGTAGAATGACGGTACCCACAAAGAGCTAAATACACGCCTCCTCACACGCACACATAAATACATACCACGTTCCACAGAAAAGGACACAAAAGACAGCACGTATTATTTGAAGGTAATCATGTTCGCACTGGCTGCCTTCCACTCCGTGAAAGGTTTTACATTCCACGGCTCTAAATTACAGGGACATACATCCATTCGGCCCGATGAGGAGACTAATCTGCGCCGTGTGCCCATTTGCATAATCAATATAAGACACGCTCGCCCCAAATGAGGGGATCAATCGGGCTCGGAGGCACCGGACCCCGCTGCTTGAACATGATTATCATGCGCTGCAGATCAGACCAAGCGCGGACAGGGAGGTAATAAGGATTCGAAAATCCCACAGCCGTTCCGCCAGTCTCGGCTTAGGTCTCGAATAAAAGGAATTGTCGTAATTGATCTTCCTTCCTTTAGTGTGCAGGCCTAAACTGTCACAGTCCTTTACCCAAACCCAACCTCTCACGGTCATTACCAAGACCACTGGCTGTCCGCTCGGCCCTAACTGACTTTAAACGGTCTGATTTGGGTCCTGCTGGTCAAGTGCTGTTTCAGCATTTGGGGCAGGTCCACTAATGTTTTGCATCATTGAAAACCCTGTTTTTAAAAAGTACTGTATTGTGTGATTTATTGTGCAGTAACTGCCCATAGTGCACATAATAAGACCAAGTGATGGTGGTGAGGAGGGGGGGGGGTTTGCTGCTATTGTAGATTTTTGCCTCATTGCATCATCACTGTCCAAAAAACTCCACAAACATGTATGTCAAATTTTAGCTTATGCTTGACATCTTAAAATTATTGACAAATTATCTCATTATGATGAAATAATCACTCGCTCACTTTCTCAACATTTGAACTTAACATGTCATAATACTTACTTTTCCAAATATTTTGACATATTACATCGTAACAGTGTCATAATTTCTCAACATTTTGAATTAACATGTCATAATAATTAGTTTTCAAAATATTTTGACATAACGTCATAACAGTGTCATACTTTCTCAACCTTTTGACTTAGTGTGTCGTAATAATTACTTATTTGCTCAACATTTTGTTATAACAGCTCATTTTCTGGATATTTTGATGCAATATGTAATAATAATGATTGAACTTATTTTCTCACTATTCTGACATAGTATTTTGAAATAATGACTTATTTCCTTAATATTTTGACTTAGCATGTTGTGCAAATTACTTTCTTAATATTTTGATATTCTAATGATTCCTTTCTCGATATTTTGATTTGTCATAATAATGACTAAACCTATTGTCTCAATATGTTCCCTTAAAATGTCATAACAATAACTAATTTTCTTGATATTTTTACATAGTATGTCATAATAATGACTTATTTTCATGGTATTTTGACTTGACAAAATTACTCATTGTCTTTGTATTTTGACTTAGCATATCATAGAAATGACTTACATTGTCTATATTTTGACTTGATATGTTGGAATATTGACTCACATTTTTGACATTTTGAGTATTTTTGGATATCATAGTTTCTGGATATTTTGACACTGTATGTTGAAATAATGACTTTTGACGATATGTCAAAATATGGACATCCTGTTGCTATAAACAGGGAAAAAAAACAATTAGCAATATGTTTTTGTTCTCCGTGGTGGGAATATTCTTTATAGCACAGTCGTCATTTCCATGACAGTTCATAGAACAATGTGACCACTCTGACCAATGCAAGCGGTCTGTAGATCTGAAATTAGTGCCTCTTTTAGGAAATCTACCCCTTCAGATTCCATTATAGCTCCTCCTTGCTGATCCACAGTTTATGCTATTCCTCTAGTGCTTCATCATTGGTCAGTTTCTGACCAAAGAGCTGTTCTTGATTGGATATTTTGGGTGTTTGGAGAATGGACCACCGCCCAAATAATATCTGCTTTGTGGTCAGAAACTGGCCACTGATGAAAGGGGTAGAAGAAGGCTGATAAATTGTGCAGGAAAACAGATGGGCTACAATGTAATTGTACATCTACAAAGCAGGTCAACTGTCTATTATCACTAGAGGCCCATCCAGTTGAAATGAGACCCCTTCCCATTTCGCTAACAAACTCTCGACTGGACCATACCCCCAACTCAAAACTAATCTCATTAATTACTCTCACAGCTCCGAACTGGAGGAAACCAGCAGTGCCCATCAGCAAATAAGCGGCGGATATTTTCGGAGATGACAGATGCCTTAATTGATGTGGAATTAGCAGGCAGCAGTATGGGGGCTGAGCGTGCCAAACGATGGCAGCCTGGGTTGAAGCGACTGGAAGGGGGCCCTCCCCCCCCCCACCTTCCTGTTTAATGGCAAATCAATTACTCATTTGCGCGGCACCTCTGATTAATTACCCAACACTTAATGTTTTTAACGACTTTGTAGACTAACTGGACTATTTAATCACCCGCAGCTCAATCCGCAGGCGAATGCTGACTTTTTGTGCTCCGTCATAGAGGAGATGGGAGGCAGGCGACCGGCCGGCATTCATCATTCCTTCACCCTCTCCACCTGCCCGATCATTACTATAGGAAAGGGAGAGAGAGGGAGAGAGCGTATAAATCTAAATCTCGGAAGCAGCTTTGTTAGGAGAATTGTAAACATCCCTTCAGCAATTTGTCAAGGTGAGATGGAAGGAGTGCAGAAAATCCTTACTTGGGTAAGAGCAGCGCTAAAGCTACTGTAGTGAGGTTGTGGGCCTTAAAGTAGTTAAGAACACCCAAGTGAGTGGAAAAAAAGGTGTGTTATTAAAAAACTAACCGAGTAATTACTTTCATATTCGCCTTACAAAGAAGGTTTCACTACATTTACTACCTAATTAGCTTCCCATTATTTTAGATCATTAGCATACAGTCCGGTGCAAAAGTCTGGGTACCCTGGTCAAATGACGTCCACGCTGAATTTAACGTACTGAAAAGACAAAATAAAAATTGTGTCCTTTGCAAAGGTTTTTTTAAAGCTGAACTAGAAAGTGTGCACAAAAAAATGCCATATTTACGTTTCCTGTAGAGGGCGTGTTAACGTAGTTTCACACAGCAAAAATGGGATCTTGTCAAGTACGATGATCTTAAATAGTGGAGAAATCTAATAATTCTCCTGTTGAGATTGTTGTCAGCATAATTTAAGATGATTTACATTACCTTGCCTTATATACCACATTGTTTATTTGATTTATGTACATCTTTTCTCACTATACTATAATTTTGCTTGTTTTATGAAATGTGCTTGAAACTTGCAAAATTATTTGCCAGTATAGTGAGAAGATTTTGCTTAGTAAAATGACCTAAAACAAGTAAACATGTCTAGATAATCTTATATTTGGTGCAAAACCATCTCAAATTTGGAAATATTCGATAATTCCGCTAGATTTAAGATCATTTCTCAGGACAAGACAACATTTTTGCAGTGCACTCAGAATATCCACAAAATGTTTTGCATACAACTGCATGTTTACTAAATTAGCAGCAGCTTTGAGTTTCATAAAAGGCCGTGACTTGCTAAAACACAGAACGGAGAGGAATGGCAGGAAACCTGTTTTTTTTTGTTTTCCAGAGCAAAATGAAGGTCAATTTCGTTTAGAATGCTGCTACTTAGAAGACGCTCCTTTGAGCACAAAAAGCAGTTGCAAGTGTCACGTAAACAGCAATAATGCTTCAAGGCTATGCTATTTGCTGCTAGCTGCAGACTACTCCCTCCTAGAAAGACCGATATAGACCCGCATGCCTGGTCACCAGCAAAACCAGCATATGTTGCATTTTGGATGCTGGATGGATGCTGACCATCTGGCATGACCAGCTAAACCAGCACCAGACCAGGAAAAATCTATCTTAAACCAGCTTAGACCAGCATGGCATGCATGGGAGTATAGATCGTACCATTTGTCACTTCAAAGAAACTGTACTGCATCCCATCTAGGATAAATCCATCTTGCTTTAGCCAGTATGTGTGCTGTGCATGTTTTATGTTGAATGACAGCTTGCAGTGGCTAACAGTGAGCTAACTGCATTAGTGAGTAGGTGGAATGCGAAACATTCCTATGCAACTCTTATTTTATTTTCTTTTATTTTATTATTATCCTTATTTTCCTGTAAATAGTCTAGAGATTTAGCTTTAATTTTTATTATTTATAATGTTGATAAGGTTTATACTATTTCCCATTTCTATTACTGAGTGCCTTACTCCTGTTACTCTGCTGCTGCTGTAATACTGTGAATTTCCCCGCTGTGGGACGAATAAAGGATTATCTTATCTTATCTTAATGCAAGGAGAGAGGCCTATTCATTTTAAATATCCCAGTAAAACAAACATTCAACATTTTCTATGTATACAATCCTGTTCTTCATAGCCAGTTGCTTGACTTTATTCCCTGAGATGTGAATCTAAACTTGTGTCAGTCCTCTGCTTAACCAGCTGATATCACTCGAAGCTAATGCTGCAGTAATAAAAATGTATTACTTGACATTTCTAGCTTGTGCAGTGAGTAGCGCTGCCACCTCACAGCAAAAAGGACCTGGGTTTGATTCCCTGGCTTGGTGACCAACATCCTTTCTGTGTGGAGTTTGCATGATCTCCCTATGTCTGCTTGGGTTTCCTCCCACAGCCCAAAGATGGGGAGCCAGGCTGATTGGACATGCTAAATTGCCCCTAGGTGTGAGTGAATGTGTGTGCCTGTCTGCCCTGTGATGGACTGGTGACCTGGCCAGGGTGTATCCAGCCTTCTGCTCGATGACAGCTGGGATAGGCTCCAGCACCCACCGTGACCCAGAAGCAACTTAGAGGGCATGTATGTGTGAACGACAGCTTGAAAATTGTCCACTGGATTCACTTATTTGGTGACCTATAAGTGAAAGTGAACACAACTTTTTGATTACTTACATTTACAGCATTTGGCTGATGCTCTTATCCGGAGTGACTTACAATTGGATCATTTTACACAGGTAGGCGAAGGTAATATTAGGTATAATCTTGCTCAAGGACTCTTATTGGTATAGTGTAGGGTGCTTGTCCAAGCAGTCTATAGCATAGAAGACAGAGGTGTTAGCCACTAAACTATACCAACCACACATTACTTTAATTTTGGTATAATGCAGGAGGAGAAAAGTGACATATGCTTTTATGTCACTTGCAATGCTTTTATGCTTGTGCACCCCACTCAGTAAAACCATATCCAGTAGTAATATTTTTAGATGATTTGAAGATTTCAGATAAGTGTAGACTGCCCGACCCTAATGCTGACCGGATAGCATTTGAGTGATGGACCATTTTCAGGGCAGCAGTGACACGATCATGGTAGGGACACGATCATGGTAGGGCTTTTTACACACATCAGTGTCACTGAGAGTGGTCCACCAACTGAACATATCCAGCCAAGGAATGCTCCCATCAGGGACCGCCAGGCAAGGCACATACCTTGTATTTTCACTTTCACAGCTGTTTCCTGTCTGTGCATGAGCTTGATTGGGACCGTGCTTGTTTTGGAGACACATACCTAAACCTGACCATCATAACACTGCATAGACGTTCCAATGACCTTCTTTGTAAATGATATCGTAAAATTACAGCTGCTGCTTGCTGCTAGTTTGTCCCAGTGGCTTGAATGTGCCTACTGGGTCCTGTCACAATGTCAACCTATAGCAAAACATGAAAAGGTAAAGTTGAAAATAAAAGAACTGGACACAACATTTGGCTAATTTTACCATATCATTGCTCATTTGCTTGGCCGCAGCCAAGAAGGATTACTATTCTCATTTGTACTGGGTTTAAGAGCCAGGCATAGCTGTTATCTCCATTTAACAAGGTGAAGGATAAAGCGTCCAAAAGAAACAGGCCCAATAATGACTATTCCCTCCAAAGGGAGATGGGATTCAGGCTAATTCGACCTTTCCTGTTACATTTCAGGGGTACGCTTGCAAGATAATAGCCAGTTGTGGCTATTGCAGCTCATTCCATCCATCTTCATCCTTCTAATTCACATTTGGACGTTCCTGAAACCCTTCAAAGTGGATGCATGAATCGGCAACGCCATTCACTGTCTAGAAAAAATCTGTCCATGCGTGTGGCTCTGATTATCCAAAAATGTGTGTGCCATCAAGGGACTGAGACAGGCCTAATGAAGCGACTCCTGGTCCATCATCTGGTTAAAGCGATCGCCCCGGTGAAGAGGGACGGCCTCGGGTGCTGTCTCTAAACTCAGCACCAAGCTCAAGGTTACAGTTCTGTGATGTTTTTTTTTCTAATCTCCTGACTGAGAATGCTGCAATTCTGCCCATGGAACCGTATGCTAGTAACTTTTTCTGCCTTCTTGATTTTGGCCCTATATGTCTCTGGGAAAGGTGCACCACCATTTAGAACAGTTTCTTACGGAGTAAATAATTTATGTAGGTTTGAAAGAGGAGAGCTTCTGTCCCAGTCGTGGAGGCAGTGAATGTGTCAGCCAGATTCAAATGGCCAATACATGAAATGCAAATGAACACTTTACCCAGCAATATATTGTGGTTTATTTGCAAATGCACCCCTACTAGCTTTCATGGTAATTTTGGCTGTAATTTGCTTTTAGTGTATCATCTTGCTGGTATGAGTGTATGAAGCATGTTGGCAACACAAACAAAAATGATTCAATTAAGGCTGCCAACCTTAATGTAGTGCATAAAAAAGCCTTTAGTTTTAAATACTTACATCTGTGACTTTGCAGCTTGCAGGTTCAATTTTGCTGTGCAAAATGTAAATAATAACAAAATGCAATGACGGGCAAATTATTTAATGCCCAATTGCAAATAGTACAAAGAACATATTCAACATCAAATGTTGAAACTGAGAAATTTGATTGTTTTTTGAAAAATATATGCCCATTTTGGGCAATTTGATGTCAACAACATGCTCCAAAAAAGTTGGGATGGGGGAAACAAAAGGCTGGTAAAGTTGGGTAATGCTAAAAGAAACACATGGTGGTTGATTGGCAACAGGTCAGAAACATGATGGGGTATAAAACAGCATCCCAGAGAGGCTGAGCCTTTCAGAAGTAAAAATAGGGAGGGGTTTAGCACTCAGTGAAACCTGTATAGGCAAACAATTCAAGAATAACGTTTCTCAATATAAAATAGCAAATAACTTTTGCTTAAGATCTCTGTATGCAAGGGATTAGACTAAAAACAATTATTTGCTGGACATGATCTATGGGCCCTCAGGCAGCACTGCATTAAAAACAGAGACAATTCCATAGCGGAAGTCACTGCATGGGCTCACGAACACTTCTGAAAACTACTGTCTATGAAAAGCGTTTGTCGCTGCATCCACAAATGCAAGTTAAAACTCTAAAACGCAAAGACGAACCATAATTAAACAGGATCCAGAAATGCTGCCACCTTCTCTGGGCTCAAGCTCATTTACAAGGGACTAAGGTGAAGTGGAAAAGTGACCTATGGTCCGACGAATCAACATTCAAAATGTTTTTGGAAATCATGGATGCTGTGTCCTCCAGGCTAAAGTCCACTCAGCTTGTTATCAGTGCACAGTTCAAAAGCCAGTATTCATGATGGTATAGGGGTGCATTAATGCACATGGCTTGAGCAAAAGACTCCGGGCGCTAAACTGGCCTTGTTACAGTCCAGATCTGTCACCCACTGAAAACATTTGGTGCATTACGAAATGAAAAATATGACAAAGGAGACCCTGAACAGCTGAGCAGTTGAAATCCTATATCAAACAAGAATGGGAAAACATTTCACTTTCAAAACCACAGCAGTGTCTCCTCAGTTCTAACATTCACAGAATGTTGTTAAAAGAAGAGGTGATGAAACACAGTGGTAAATATGCCCCCGGCCCAACTTTTTTGGAACATGTTGTTGGCATTAAATTGAAAATGGGCAAATATTTTACAAAAAACAATAAAATGTATATATTTGATATGTTGTATTTCTAGTATGTACCCTTTAAAAACATGGTTTACATGATTTGTATATCATTGCATCCTATTTCTATTTACATTCTGTGCAGTGTAATAATAATAATAATAATAATAATAATAGTAATAATAATAACTTTTATTTACATATGCCAGTGGCAACTCAAAGTGCATCACATTAAGGTAATAAAGCTTAGTACTACAAGACATTATAATTATTCATTTAAAATCCTGTCAGAAAATCAAATTGATCAAATTAAAAATATAAACACTATGAGACATAATTTAATTTAAATGCTGAGTTAAAGAGATGCATTTTTAGGTGCTTCTTAAAAGTAAGCACTGACCTTGACTGTCAAGCAATAAAAGATTAAGCTCCACAGTTTAGAAGCAGAATAGCTGAAAGCCTCTCCATGGTTTTTGTATTTAACTGAAGGTGTTTGCAGAAGGTTGGTATCTGCAGATCTAAGATAACATGCTGGAACATAAACAGACAGACTATCTGAGATGTAATCGGTGCTTTAAGGTCATACAGAGCCTAAAAAAATAGTAACAGAACATTAAAATCTATCCTGAACGATACAGGTAGCCAGTGCAGTTCTTTTAAAACGGGAGTGATCTGATCTCTCGATTTTGTTTTTGTTAGGATGTGTGCTGCATTTTGTACAAATGTAGAGGATGGATTGTTTGCTTAGGAAGCCCCATAGGAAGAACTCTACAGTGATCAACTCTGCCTGCAACAAATGCATGAAGAAAAGACTTGAGATTCAACTCACATATCTCTGCTAGGTATCCGTTACAGAGATCTGGGGTCAGAAACCATTAATGAAAGTCTAGAGGACTTGAATCTTTTCCATGGACTGGAGAACTGGAATGAATCTTTACACGGACTGGGAAAATAAGTATATATATAATAAATAAAATAAAATAAAATAAATATAAAAATAAAAATGGTGAAATCTCAAACTGTACCACGAGCCTTTCGAGTACAGCTCGGCTTGACCCGCCATCCTTCAAGGTGCACGGAAGACAAGCGTCGAGAATGTTCTCTGTACTGGGTGGTGGAATGAACTCCCACTGGCTGTCCGAACAGCAGAGTCTCTTGCTGTCTTCAAACGCAGACTGAAGACCGTCTCTTCACACAGCACTTAAATGAGCACTGAATTATAAGCTGCACTTATTTTATTTTATTTATTGTATTGTATCTTATTGTTATTGTATTGCATTGAATGGCACAGAGTTCTGCGTTCAACTCTGTTTCTTTTTCTCTTGGTGTCTGCAGTGACATTTATTTCTAGCAGTATCTGAGATCAGGACTGTCTTTCTCTCTAAGCTATTGGTAAATAGCAAAGATACTTTCTCTAGATAGACAAAGCACTTCTTGTAAGTCGCTCTGGATAAGAGCGTCTGCTAAATGCTGTAAATGTAAATGTAAATTATTGTAGCTGTTTTGACACTCTGTCAAAGTTAGGCTTTGCAAAAGCTTCACATCCATACACATTTGCATGCTGTCCATTTCGCAGTATCAATTTTACTAACAGATATCGGGATACATGAATTCAGATGTGAGGTCTGGCATCCCATCGTTTGACTGGAGAACTGCTGAGTGTTCTCCAACTGGGCAGTCTGGCTTTGATTGTAACATGGCCTGGCATGACCTGCAACCCCCTGAGGAGATGAAATAAGCAGGACATCAATGAAAATGTTCACTCACACATGCACACAAAAAGACTGATAAAATCTTAGACCATGATGAAGTCATTATTTTGTGTACTGCTGAGAGACAACTGGCAATCAGCTAATGGTGGGAGATGTGATATTTTACACAGTTCCTAATGGCTGAAACTTTAATGGCTTTTCTTCAGTGAATATGTTCTGCAGTGATATTTCTATTCTTTGGCTCACGGTCAGTCTCATTTCAAGCAAAAAGAACAGTACTCAGATCAGAAGAATCAATTCTTACAACAGTCAGTGGCTGTGTTTACATGCAAAGATGTGTGCCAATCCGATGGATATATTCCGATTATAGATTATAGACTGAGGTGTTTATGCTCACTCTACTCACCAACCTCATGGAAAAACTGTTTGCATGCTCACTACAAGTAATCTGATGCAAACTTACATGCATGTGGAGAGAACCATCTCAGAGTGAGATGAGCAGCAGTGAGCAGTGCTTGTGTTTTAATTGCTTTAAAATTATGTCAGACTCAGGAAAACATCCTTCACATGTACATATTAAAGAAGGCCAAGATGAAGACGTCATGATCTGAGGCACATAAGCTGGACACCTGTCCCACCGCTGTCTTTTCAAGATCAGAGCGTAAACTTCGTCTCCTCTGCAGTCTACTCCACTATGTTGAACGTTATAAACTTTCACTATTATGCGACGCCCATGCAGAACGTACCTAAACTTTCCGATTGGGAATGTGATTGGATAAACATTTACATGGTTATTATTCTTCCCACAATTGGATAGAAATGGTGTTCCAAATGGTTTCAGTTGGACAAGTCTATTTTAAATGAGGTGCTTACAAGGACGTATTCTATTCCAAAAGAGCTATTAGTCGGATTGTTAAGTGATTATTGTTGCATGTAAAGGTGGCTACAATCCCAAAGCAGCTTTCCAGAAATGCTACACCTTGCAATGAGGAAGCAGCAGGAAAAGAGAAAGAAACACTGAGGTGGACCAAGACTCAAAAGGAAAAATCAGCCAAATCTGTCACGTCAGCTAAAAGATTCCTGCATTAGCTGGAATCACGCTCCACTGTTTCGCCCATCCTACAACTAAATGCTATGCGTCTGAAAGCATATGTAGCTGTCAAGATGCCATTACTAAGAAAGAGGAGAGGAAAACTTGTAAATCAAATGAAGAAGCTACAGGTGTTCTTAATCCAAACCTCAACTGGACAGTCCAGACCTCAGCATCATTGAATGTATTATTACTTGGGATTACTTGTATGGGATTACTTGGATCATGAAAAGTAGTTAATGCAACCAACTTCTAAAACTGAACTTTGGAAGTTTGGGAAAATATCCCTGCAGATTTCTTTGAAAACTAAAACCAAATGTCCTAAAAAGAGTAGAAGCTGTAATAAAGGCAAAAGGTGGGCACAATAAATCCCAAAAATATTAGTCTTCTGTGTAATTCTCTGTTAAATGTTTTTGGCTTTTTTCAATGATGCTAAAAAATGAATAACTTGTACTTAATGTGTGCTTTGACTGGATATTAAATGAATAATTAAATATATGTAGCTTGGCCTTTGCGCAGTACTTTACTTAGACATCAGCAATAGATAAAAAAAAATGAATTTCAAGCATTTCAGCTTAACGCCCTAAAACAAAAATGTTTCTAAGGTTATGAAAACATGAATTCTTTCATATGTGCCCAAACTCAAGGCCAATTACAGCAGTCATTACTGCCGAGCACCATCCACGCTCATCTTTGAATGATTCATCAAGCAGCAGGCAGTGGAACTCTTTTGCCTTAAGCAGGAACATTTAGGTAAAAAAATAATGTGGCTTGTAGGGGAACCACAGTGCGTCTTCGTTAAAATGAGCCCATTCCACATGTTCCAGTGAGAAAAACAGCTGGTTGGGTTTTAGCTGGTTCTCCAGATGTGAATTTCTCTCTCACGTTCCTCTGGGCTGCAGAGGAAATGATCCATTTTGTAATGTGGGCTGACTGGAAGGAGATACAGTAGTGCCGGGGGGATATTGATCGCACGGTGGCTGTCAGAGAGATGTTGCTGATAATTTTTGACCGGACTGCATTCCATCACGGACATGGTATACACTTGGGAAAAACAGTGTTGTAATAAGTCATTGCTGTTGGGGTTCAAGACATCAACAGGGTGAGCAGATTATGGTTTAAATATATGGTAACAATCTGCTTAGTGAAAGAAAAACACATTTAAGTGTACTTTTCAAACAGGTGATCGATATAAAAGTACATATGTTTCAAGTTTATACTTTTTAAACTTACTTTTAACAACCTATGACAACTTCAGCATATTTACATTGTAACTAAGCTATTATTAACTAGTAATAAATATTCAGCATAAATTAAAGGCATTCAGTGGTGCTTTGAGTGCTCTTTTTGAAGAGATCAATTTGTAATTAATTCATTTTGAAATTGGAATTGGAGTTTTTGCAATGTATTGCAACTGGAATAGACTGTAAATATAGTACTGGATGTATATGCTTCGTTGCTATTTATTGAGTTATACAGCTAATAAAAGGTGAAGAAAAAGATTAATTATGTGTACTAAAGTTATTTAAATTATATAATTTAGGTATTGTTGAAATACATCTTTAATACCTAAAAGTACTTTCCTGTACTAAAATTAAATATGACATCTGCCATGACATGTTTATGGCATGGTTATGTCACTGTTATGTAGCGGGGTTTGAGTAAATTGTTTCAGAATATACAGGGAGTGACAGATTAATGGCCTATCCATAATGATTCATGGGCTTTTTCAAAGTAGCAGTGATCCGGTATCATGTGGTCAAAGACAGCCGGGAAATCAGAGGGGTCAAAGAAGAATGGCAAGAATCCTGCAAGCAAGCAAATGGGCCAGAACAAGGTAAATGATATTTTTAAGCACTCAATTTTCTCCCCAATTTAGCCACAACCAGTTCCCTCACTATATAGGTCTTCCCTGATCCCATGGTGCTGGATGGATGATGGCTACCATGTGCTAGGGAAAACAATCAGCCCACATTGGCTAGAATCGCACTGAGGGGACCATCCTACACACCCAGAGAGAACAAAGTCAATTGTGCTTTGTTGGACTCCCGGCCATGGATAACTGTAGCGATGCAGGGGATCAGGCTGAATTCAGGCTGAAGGCATGATCTCCTGAATTGATAGGCCAATGCTTGGAGCAGAGGTCACCAATCTTATCCTCAAAGGGCATGTGAGGCTGCAGGTTTTCATTCTAGGACGATACCTCAGATACTCAATTGTTTGAAGACTGGCACTAACTGATTAAACAAGTGGAATCAGGTGTAATTCTGCTTGAATTAGGAATGCAAACCCGCAACCACAAGAGGAGATTGGACACCCCTGATTTAGATGGTTGCCTCAAATCCTTACAAGTTATCTCAGAAATAAACAAATTATCTAATTTTTCTCAGATGGATTACACTAGGCAAACACTAGGTTGGGTACTGATTTCATTCTGAAAGAACAAGAAAGTGCATCTTTAGTGGGCACAAGGACATCACCTGGACCATTGTGGAATAGACAAAGTTACCTGGCCAAACAAATCTGGGTTAATTTTCACATTAAAGTATCTTTTGATGCAGCCAATATGATTTTGTAAGTCATCTTTAGACCTCTGCATTTAAACCATCCATGCAGTGAAACACCCACATACATGCGCACTAGTGAACACACACACTAGGGGGCAGTGAGCACACTAGCCTGGAGCAGTGAGCAGCCCTATCCACGGTGCCTGGGGAGCAACTGGGGGTTAGGTGCCTTGCTCAAGGGCACTTCAGTCATGGACTGTCAGCCAAGGGGATCAAACCAGCAACCTTCCGGTCACAGGGCTGGTTCCCTAACCTCCAGCCCATGACTGCTCCATTGTAAACAATATAAGCTGGTGAATATTGCTTTTCTGGCACACATAAGAGCATCACTGAAGAACATCTGAATAGATACAATTTATTCACACTCAGGTACATTTCCAGTATTATTAATTGACCTCATCACCAAATATCTATTGTCACTCAATGGCTCTAAGAGCATGGAGTGAATTTTCATGTCTTTGGTGTTTGGTACAGTCCCAGTCCCTGGAATTGGGACGTTGGATATAAGATGATCCACTTGCATAAGAAGTAGGAAGTCAAAGGAAAAAACAGGAATTTCCAAAACTGAAGTTTAAAACTGATTAAAAGCTACAGAGAAAATGGGGCTCCTAACAACCACCTGGGACCTGGTAGACTCCAAAACTGTCCCCATCAGATAAACAGCACTTAAAAAGTTTCATTATTGAGAGAGAGGAAAAAAATCAAGCTGCTTCAGATCTGAAAACATCCACAGGTGTTTCTGTCCCACCTTCCACTGTGAGAAGACAGCTCAATGCTATGTGTAGCTGTCAAGAAGCTCTAACTGGGAAAAGAAATGGGGAAAAAATAACCTGCTGGTCTCACCACTTGGATTGTGAGATACAGAAAATGCAAAGTACTACAACTGAACTCTGGAGACGTGGAAAATTATCTCTGCAGATTTCTTTGAAAAACTAAAAGCAAGTTTCCTGAAAAGAACAGAAGCTGTAATAAAGGAAAAGACTGGATACAGTTAACACTGAATAGTATGCTATTATGTTTAGCTGTAGAGGCTTCTGGGCATTTTTGGGGGGGAGTAAAATAAAATATTGTCTCAGACACAATATGGTAAACCCTTTATCTTGGGAGTAAATGTGTTTTTGCTTGGAAAGAAACACCACATATCTTTAGAATGTATGCAAATATATTTGAATGCAGTGAAAAATAAGAAGAATTTATCATTTTCAAGAAAATAGTTACAAATGAAATTGGATTGAGTTTATTGAACGTCTAATAGTAAATTAACAGACCAATACTCTGTGTTTTTTTTTTTTGTTCTGTTAACTTCCTAAGTCTCAAGTGTCTGGGGTGGAAGTCCCAATCAAGGTGTGAGCTTGAGTTAAATCTTGAGTGTGTAGGGTGCAAGTTCTGAAGAGTCTCTGAGATATGAATCTATGTCAAGTCTGAAGTGTCTGGGGTGTGAGTCTGAATTGAGTTTCTGGAGTGCAAGTTGAATCTCTAAGGTTTGGGTCTAGTCTTTAGTGTGTGAGGTGTAAGTCTGAGTCTCTGAGGTCTAAGTTGAGTCTCTGAGGTGCAAGTTTGAGTTGAGCCTCGAGTCTCTTGAGTCTCTGAGGTCTGACTCCAAGTCTCGGAGGACCAAGTTGGGTCTTTGAAGGGCCAAGTTGAGTCTTGGGTCTCTGAGGCGCGAGTCCAAGTTGAGTCCTGAGTCTCTGAAGGGTGAGTCCAAGTTGAGTCTTGGGTCTCTGAGGTGTGAGTCCAAGTTGAGTCCTGAGTCTCTGAAGGGTGAGTCCAAGTTGAGTCTTGGGTCTCTGAGGTGTGAGTCCAAGTTCAGTCCTGAGTCTCTGAAGTTCAAGTCCAAGTCTGAATCTACTGTATGTGGGAACAAGTCCAAATCATGTGAAGAGTCAGTTAAATGTGAGTCTCAGTCAAGCCATGTGTCAGTCTGAGTCAAGTCTAAAGTCAGTTAAGTGCAAATCCAAGTTAAGACTAAAGTAAGTTAAGCATGAGTCTAAATAACCTGATTGCCTTCAAATTTTGAGTTCATTGAACTTCTTATAGTAAGTTAACAGAAAAATGATCTTAGTTTTTTTTTAATTCTGTTAATTTATTATTTGATGTTTAGAGAACTCAACATTATATGGCAACCAGGTTTCTTACTTTTTTAAGTTATCATACTGATCATCATCTGGGAGAGGTTTGGAAATGGTTGAGTGAAGATTTTGACATACATAAACTCACTTATTGTGTTAATATTACATGTATTTATTCTAATACATGTATTTACTCTAATATGGATTCTAATATTAACATTATTTATTCTAATATTCTGAGCAAACAATCACATATAGCCTAGATTAACAGCTCTTTACACCTGATAAACAACTGTTTTTCTCCTGACATTGAAGAATGAATAATTTGTACTTCTTAGCCTTTTTGACTGGAAATTAAATCGATGGATGGTGTGAACTTTCCAAATTACTGCACTGTAAACAGGCTTATTAATTACAAAAGTATTTTTAGTCGGGAATTCAATAAAGAATGGCTTTATCTTTCATGGATGGGAATGTTCAATAACACACTCTCCCATTTTCCCATAATATCTGAAAGCGCCCCACCTAGATTAACATAGAGAGCTTCAAAATGGGCAAGTAATCATGAGATAATCATACGCCTAAGTTCCTGAGTTCATAAAACAGTTTGGAGCCTTTTGTTGTGGTCAAGAAGTCCTCAACAGCGGTACAGACAAGAGCAATAATGAAACTATGAGAGAGAGAGAGATCTTCTGAGCGATGATTAATTGCGGCAGGTGAAAGTGGATATGGAGTTTATCTCTTAATATAAGAGATAAATGAATCTTTGGGTTTCCTTTTGGTCATCAATGGCTCAACTTAAGATAGTGGAAATCTAAGGTAATGAGATAATAAATAATTGAATGGTGGAAAGCTATTTCTCCCCAGGCGTTTTTTTTTGTCACAGCCAAATTCAATTACAGCGATTACATCTGCTAATTTGCGGATTGATAAGCGGAAATAAAACTGCTGATTTATTTGAATCTGTGCACCTGAGCTAAAGCCTTTTGTGTTACTGATAGATAAAATGTGCCAAAGAACATCTGTAGTTCCACTTCGTAACAGGTGAATACAATGAAAGTGTTATTGATTTTGTCTCCAATATGTAATATTTTATTTTGCCATTATCCTACAACAATATGCTAATGCCAAAATGAAATGGATCAAGTGCATCTGACCACATTTTCTCTGCTGAAACTCTAAACCATCCAGCCCAGGAAGAATTTTCCCTGCTTCATCACCAGTGACTCTTGATGGACAATTGTCTTCAGAAGTCAGTAGAATGTGGACACAGACTCTGTACATTGCTACTGAATGAACATCCTGAATTTGATATAACCAAGAACATTCCACTACAACTCTTGGATCCAAGAATCACAGAGGTAAGAAAACAGGAATCATAGATTTGTGTACTGAGGACATTTGGCTAGTTGGGAACCCTGACGGCCTAAGGATTTTCTAAAAATGAGCTAAAAATACTGCCTGTAATTTGTAGTTCATTTTTGTTTAATAGAATCATCATTTAGGCGGCACGGTGGCGTGGTGGGTAGCGCTGTCGCCTCACAGCGAGGAGGGCCTGGGTTCGATTCCCCGGCCGGGCGGCCAGGGTCCTCTCTGTGTGGAGTTTGCATGTTCTCCCCGTGTCTGCGTGGGTTTCCTCCGGGTTCTCCGGTTTCCTCCCACAGTCCAAAGACATGCAGTCAGGCTAATTGGACATGCTAAATTGCCCCTAGGTGTGAGTGTGTGAGTGACTGTCTGTGTCTGTCTGTCTGCCCTGCGATGGACTGGCGACCTGTCCAGGGTGTATCCTGCCTTTCGCCCGAAGACTGCTGGGATAGGCTCCAGCATCCCCCCGCGACCCTGATGGAGAAGCGGCTTAGAAAATGGATGGATGGATGGAGAATCATCATTTAAACTCTGAAAGTATTGTAGTAATACTACTATTTCAAGTCCGGGTTGAGTCTCAAACCACTGGAGTGCAAGTCCGAATTGCACTGGGGTGCTTGTTTGAATCTCTGGGGTGTGAGGCCAATTCAAGTCTCAAGTCTCTGCGGTGCTTGTTTGAGTCTCTGGTGTGCAACTCTCTGGAGTGTGAGTCCAAATCAAGCTTCTGGGATGGGAGCCTATCTGGGGTGGGAGTCCCAATCAAGGTGTGAGCTTGAGTCAAATCTTGAGTCAGTAGGGTGCAAGTTCTCAAGTGTCTCTGAGATATGAATCTGTGTCAAGTCTCAATTGTCTCTAAGGTGTAGTTTCTGAGGTGCGAAGTCTCTGAAGTAAGAGTTCAAGTTGAGCCTCAAGTCTCTGCAGTGTGAGCCCGAGTTGAGTCTTGAGTCTACAAGGTGTGACTCCAAGTCTCGGTGGACCAAGTTGGGTCTCTGAGGTGCGAGTCCTAGTTGAGTCCTGAGTCTCTGAGGTGCGAGTCTGAGTTTGAATCTGGCGTCTGTGGGAGCAAGTCATGTGAAGAGTCCATTGTATGTGAGTTTCTGTCAAGCAATATGTCAGTTAAGTGTGAGTCTGAGTCAAGTCCACAATCAGTTAAGCGCAAATCTGAATCAAGATGCAAGGAAGTTAAGCATTAGACTGCATTAAGTTGCTGACTCAAATCCCTGTCTCTGGCACAAGAGCACAAGCTTAGCGTAGTGATTCCCAACCTGGTTCTTAGGGCCACATTTTGGCTCCAACGTAACTCACATCAGATAGGCATGAAGAAAAAAATGTGGACAAGTTGGGGGCACTGAGGAACAAGTTGAGAAATGCTGGCTTGACACTGAAATAATATTAAAACTCCCAACAGCTTTTTTCTTGTTGAGTTGACTGAGTGTTGTCTTTCATGGCCTGAACTGAAGGCCTGGCTCCATCATTCAGGGCTCACCACTGTGGTTCTAGGCTCTATGTATTTGAGTGTTGAGCATGAAAACTTCATCAAATGCTTGCATGTTATAGAATGCAGTTGGCTAACTACAAGATATCTGAAAAAATCTTTGCTAAATGCACTTAAACCCTTCTAGCTTCTCTCTGTCAGACCTGAAGGACAAGATTGCTTCCTTTCAAATACATCTCTGACACATCTCCCAATGGTTTCTGTCAATATACTCCATAAATTCTGTCACAACAACCCCCTCCCGATCCAACTGAGTGCCGCACAGGGATTTGGTGGCCATGTTGATACTCAGATCCGCAATTACGAATGACATAAAAGCAGCGAGTGGCCTACATAGCTCAGATCTCGTTACTTTTTTTTGATACCGTAGCTTCCAGTTCTGCCTCTCGAAGAGCTCACACATCCAGGCCACTCTGTGCCCGGCTGTTTTTAGCCCCTTTAATAATCCCTGTCCCACCTGGGGTCGAGTGAAAGAGAGAGAGAGAGAAAGAGAGAGAGAGAGGGAGGGAGGACATCGCTTCGCAGATTTAATGAGCGGTTGTGACGTGATAAATGTTGCACGGTGGCATTATTAGATGTCATTCCTGAGGGATGGACCTCAGTAAGTCCATCATGGCTTGGCCATGAAAATTTAATGCAAAGCTGTACTGCAAGGAGAACTGGGGCCTTCTTTTCTAAGCCCTCTTCTCCATTTATGGGCCGCAGTAACTCAAACGCGGCCAAACAGGGCAAGTAAAAGCACAAAGATTGGCATGTAGTAAGTGCTCCTTTTCTACTTCCCCTTAATAGTCTGTCTTAATAGTCTGGAAAATCTGCAGTCTGTGTTCTCAGTAATCCAGTCAAATGCTTCCATACACAAATGACATGTCTTGGTGATTTAACACATCAGCGAGCAAACTTAAAGTTGTCTTTATTTTCCTAAAACTTTTAGTGCATGATTAAAGTAGGAACGTGAGTACAATGTTTCGTTCCACCTTATGTACCACATGTGATGTGAATGACAATAAAGCCTTATCTTAGGCCTTATCTTATCTTCTCTTATCTTAAAAAAACGGACAGTATAAAATGTGCTATAACTTTGCACAGGCCACATTGTATGTTTTATTTTCTTTCCAATATGTTAAAATCAATGGGCGGCACGGTGGCATGGTGGGTAGCGCTGTCGCCTCACAGCGAGGAGGGCCTGGGTTCGATTCCCTGGCCGGGCGGCAAGGGTCCTCTCTGTGTGGAGTTTGCGTGTTCTCCCCGTGTCTGCGTGGGTTTCCTCCGAAGACATGCAGTCGGGCCAATTGGACATGCTAAATTGCCCCTAGGTGTGAGTGACTGTCTGTGTCTGTCTGTCTGCCCTGCGATGGACTGGCGACCTGTCCAGGGTGTATCCTGCCTTCCGCCTGATGACTGCTGGGATATGCTCCAGCACCCCCCCGCGACCCTGACGTAGAAGCGGCTTGGAGAATGGATGGATGTTAAAATCAGTAAACCAACACTAATTGCATGTTAAAATGTATCTATGCAGATATCTTGTTAACTTATTATCAATTTGAAAATCAGCAAAACACATGATTTGACCAGGGGCAGCAAAACCTTTGCATCAGGATCAGCTTCAGAATCACTTTATTGGTGTTTATTGTTGTGGTGGAATTGGTGCACACATAAATGGAAAGATTACAATTATGAACAAGATAATGCAAATAAATCCCAACTACCAGTACATGGGGCATGGCAGCTATATAGTCCGTTCCAGAATGTTTGGCACCCTTCATGAAAATGAGCTAAAATCAATATATTAAATAAACTACATAAGCAATGTTTGATATTTCAGGCAAACTGAATTTTTCATTTTTACTCTGTATTTTTGAAGTTTTCTTTAGTAACACATTTTAACTGACCCGCTGAGCTGCTTTCAGTAAAGCTTAGGGAACACTTCCGATTTACTGTTCACTCTATATCTCTGAAGCACTAGTTTCCTGGTTAAACCATTAGGATCCTTTACATTGTGACGTTAAGCCATCGAAAAAGCCAAAAGACATTACGAAACCATCGGAAATCAACAGAAACGCTGCATGGGTTCTATGGGTTTTGTCAGCAGGGTAGTAGGTGTGTAGGCTTGAGAGGAATCAATGGTGTCTCGAGTTCCACTTTAAAGACCTTTAGCTTCTTCTACTGCTATCAGTAGGTGAAACAAACTGTTTAGAGCACTTAAACATATTATGCTACTGCTCTGCCCATGAAAATATGAATTCCAACATGTTTCAAAACATCTTGAAAAAAACCCAGAGCCAAGGGAAGTAGTAGTTCTTTGTCCACTAACGTTTCTAGAGGAAAGAATAGCCACGAAACAGAACTTTATCTACCTTAAAAGCTAACAGCATCTGATTTCCTTTTTCCATGAGGGTTGAAGCTACTCACATCACTTTTGGCTGCACATGCCTTCTCCAGCACGAATGAAGCCTGAAGGCTGCCACCCCATTTTCTCGAGCAACTGCCCACGCAGCTGGCTCAGACCGCTAACTGTTCGCTTCTGCAATGCAGACAAGCAGCTGGCTGAAGTGTGACTTAATGACAAGGGATGCACGCATGCCAGCATATTTCTCTCCCAGAGGGACAAGGCCTTGGTCAACTGGGATTTGAGCCTGCCAGCCAGCTGAAGGGCTCACCTCTGGACTGCTTTTATCACTTTCAATAAACATGCCACTTGGTGCTGTCATTCACATAAATCTCAGCAGCTATCACAAAGAATGATTCAGCGGCCAAGACTTCATAAACTCACACCTCTTAGTTTCTACACTCATTGTCCATTTTATCTGCTCCACTTACTGTAGAGCAGCACTTTGTAGTTCTACAGTTACAGACTGTAGTCCATCTGTTTCTCTGCATACCCTTTCACCCTGTTCTTCAGTGGTCAGGACCTCCATGGACTCTTACAGAGCAGGTGCTATTTGGGTGGTGGATCATTCTCAGCACTACAGTGACACTGATTAGTGTTAGTATGTGTTGTGCTGGTCTGAGTGGATCAGACACTAGTACCTGCTCTGTGAGGGTCCATGGGGGTCCTGACCACTGAAGTACAGAGCAAAAAGGGGTTAACAAAGTATCAGAGAAACAGATGGACTAAAGTGACCCTATATAGTAAGTGGAGCTGATAACATGGACAATGGTAATGATCATGTTACGCCTGATATGTTTAAGTACCTTGGCTTATAGTTTGGGGTGGAATAGCTCTGAGTATACAGTACATGGGTTAAACTTAACCTGACCTTTTATGTAAATTGTAGAGAAGTAGAACCTGTTTGTAGGCAGCCAGGGACTGATTTCAGACCCAAATTCCAATACCAAGCTGTATGTTTTGTTTTGAACTTGAACATTGATTTGGCTACTCATGTTCTTATATTTTGGTATCATATGCAATATGTTTTTTAATTTGTTTGAAAATTCTGATTCATAAGGACAAATATGTTCTTATAATATGTATGTAGTGCACATTAGATGGCATTTATAGAGTATCATGTGGAAAACATGCCAAAATGTGGTGTAAAATATCAATTAATGCTGATGTACTGCACAGTGCAAAGCAATGGCTGTGGCTTGAATTCATTTCAAGGTTTATTGTATTCGATTCATTAATCCAGCATTCCATTTTTAAAATGCAAATCCTCATGTGTTGTTTCTCAGGAAAGAGGTCAAGTGATGCAAAAACAATGTAATAGAGGTTTTGTTTTTCTTTTTGGCACTTATTCTGCATATGACTATGGAAAAAGTAATCTCATGTGTGCATTGCATTTCATTGCACTTCATGTTTTTTATTGTACTGATTACTTTTCAATTTAGCATGAAGCTTTGGGCCTGAAAAATTGCAATATATGCTTTTAACTAGGCCCAGACCCATATTTCTTTACAGTGGTGGTGATATGAAGCAGGGCTTGCAGTGGCTATAGTAAATAAATCTCTTAAATATTCTCCAAAATGTGCAGTGAACCTTCTTGTGCCTACTGACTTTTTATATGTAATGTTGATGGTAAAATAGTGTTAAATATATACACGCAGTATCTAAAGTAGTCAGTGTGCAGCTTGTATAGCAGTGCAGATTTACTGTCCTCTGAAAATGAGAACTCAACACACAAGCCATTAATGTAACTCACAAGTGAGTCCACCTCACAGCGAACATGTCCAAATTGTGCCCAATTTTGTCACTGTCCCTCCCTGGTGTCATGTGACTCGTTAGAATTACAAGGTTCCAGGTGTGAATGGGGAGCAGTGCTGCTAAATCTGGTATGTTGGGTACAATTCTGTCATACTGGCCACAGGATATTCAACATGGCACCTCATGGCAAAGAACTCTCTGAGAATGTGAGAAATATAGGGGGAGTCAAAAGTCACAGGACACCGTTTTATTTTATTTTATTTTTTATGCTGTCACAAGCCTCCGCGATGCGGTGCTGAAGGTAGTGTTTGTGGCAGATTTTCTCAGCATACACAATTTGTTTGAGATGACCCCAGAGATAAAAGTCGATAATAAAAAATAAAATAAAATAAAATAAAATGGTGTCCTGTGACTTTTGACTCACCCTGTAGAACTATTGCTGTCCACAAAGATGGCCTAGGCTATAAGAAGATTGCTAACAGCCTGAAACTGAGCTATAGCACAAGATCATACAGCGGTTTTCCAGGACAGATTTCACTTGGAACAGGCCTCACCAGAGTTAACCAAAGAAGTTGAGTCCATGTGTTCAGCATCATATCTAGAGGTTAGCTTCAATAAATAGATACATGAGTGCTGCCAGCATTGCTGCAGAGGTTGAAGAAGTGGGAGGTCAGCCTGTCAGTACTCAGACCATACAGTGCACAATGCATCAACTCAGTCTGCATGGCCATCGTCCCAGAAGGAAGCCTCTTCTGAGGCTGATGCACAAGAAAGCCTGCTAAAAGTTTGCTGAAGGCAAGCAGTCCAAGAACATGAATTACTGGAACAGGAACCATCCTGTGGTCTGACGAGACCAAGATAAACTTGTGACCTGGAAGTCGCCGGTTCGATCTCCTGAGCCGACAGTGCATAACTGAAGTGCCCTTGAGTAAGACACCTAAACCCTAACCGCTCCCTGGGTGCTGTGGATAGGGCTACCCACTGCTCCGGGCAAGTGTGCTCACTGCCCCCTAGTGTCTGTGTTTTTTATGTGGTTTTCAATACATGGATGGGTTAGATTACGGAAGTTAAATTTCCCCATTGTGGGACTAATAAGGGTCACTCAGGGTCTTTAATCTTCATGTATATATATATATATATATATATATATATATATATATATATATATATATACGTGTGTGTGTGTGTGTGTGTGTGTGTGTGTGTGTGTGTGTGTCAAAATGGAATTGTGAGTCACTGCAGAATTTTTATTTATTTATTTCTTTTTAAATTAACCTTGCACTTTGAATCAGTATTTCACTGACATAACCAATAATTGGCACATGCAAGGCAGGTCAGCCAGTCTTACTATTTCTTTTATTGGTAAAAGCACATGGTGTAATGGATCTGTAGGAATCTCTCATTCCCTGGGTATTAACCTGCAGCCTGAAGGTGTAACCTGAATTTCTCAGCTAGCCTGTCAGTGCTCAGAAAGTGTGATGTGTCTCATTAGTGATTGCAGTACGTTGTATACAGCGTACCTATGGGAGCGAGACAGCACATGACAGGGGTTGCTGGAATTACACAAGGGGCTAATTAGAAACTAGAGGGTACTTCACCCAGCACAACTTCACCCAGCACAACTTCACCCAGCACAACTTCACCCAGCACAACTTCTCCACACACAGCAATATCAGCCACAAGGAGGAAGACTAGACCTTTTCACATAGCTGAGCAAACTGGATTATATGGTCAGACTGTATTTGCGTATCCACACTGGTTGGTGTAGGTGATGCACATGTTGACTAGGTAGGGGCAAAAATCAGCAAACCTAGCGTGTTGTATTTCACAATAGCATCCAGGGCTGGCTCTGGGCGTCTGATTAATGGTAAATCTGAAGTAACAAATAACTGATCATAAGATAATAATAATAAGCCTGGGTATGAACCTGGATTAATCATAGTCTGGATATCTGAACCTGGATTAATCACAGTCTGGGTATCTAAACCCGGATTAATCACAGTCTGAGTATCTCAATTTGGATTAATCACAGCACTGAGTATCTAAACCTGGATTAATTACAGTCTGATTATCTAAACCTGGATTAACCACAACACTATGTATCTAAATCGGGATCAATCACAATACTTAGTATCTAATCCTGGATTAATTACATCTTGAGTATCTAATCCTGGATTAATCACATCACTGAGTAACTAAGCATGGATTAATCACAACACTGAGTATCTAAACCTGGATTAATCTCAGACTGAGCATCTAAACCTGGATTAATCTCAGACTGAGCATCTAAACCTGGATTAATTACATCTTTAGTAACTAAACATGGATTGATCACAGCCTGAGTATCTAAACCCGGATTAATCACAACACTGAGTATCTAAACCTGGATTAATCACAGCACTGAGTATCTAAACCTGGATTATTTCACAGCCTGAGTATCTAAACCTGGATTAATTAAATCTTTAGTGTCTAAACCTTGATTAGTTACATCTTTAGTCTCTAAACCTGGATTGATCACAGCTTGAGTATCTAAACCCAGATTAATCACAGCACTGAGTATCTAAGCATGGATTAATCACAGCACTGAGCATCTAAGCATGGATTAATCACAGCACTGAGCATCTAAGCGTGGATTAATCACAGCACTGAGTATCTAAGCATGGATTAATCACAGCACTGAGCATCTAAGCATGGATTAATCACAGCACTGAGTATCTAAGCATGGATTAATCACCACACTGAGCATCTAAGCATGGATTAATCACCACACTGAGCATCTAAGCATGGATTTATCATAGGACAACTTGAAGCATTTGGCAAAGTTTCCATAGTGTTGTGATCATTTTATTAGCAACAAAATGGAATGTTCATTTATTTGAATAAAATAAACATAAGTAACGTACAGGGTATATATGGCTTCTCAGACTTCAAGCTAATTTGTCTATATCTCACATTTACAGTTTGTCTGCCTGCCCTGCGATGGACTGCCGACCTGTCCAGGGTGTTTCCTGCCTTCTGCCCATTGACCGCTGGGATAGGCTCCGGCTACACCGAGACCCATAAGGATAAGCGGCTTAGAAATGTGTGTGTGTGTGTGTGTGTATACATCACATTTTTAGATTTAGCTTAGCAAATGTTTGATCTTAGCATAGTTCTTGGCTGAGCATGGCTTTTGATTGGTCAATGTCAACAATAGAATTTTGACCATGCCACATGTTCAGCGAGTGCATCCACCTTTACTCATAATCACGTGACATATCTGTTGATGAAAGGAATGATTTGCTTATAATGTAGACAGAGGTAGACGAAGTACACAAACCATGTACTTGAGTTAAAGTCGAGACGGCCATGGTAAAATATCACTCCAGTAACAGTAGAAGTTCCTCCCTTTAGACCTCAACTTGAGTAAAAGTACTAAAGTATTTGCCTTCAAATGTACTTAAGTATAAAGTAAAAGTACTAAAAGAGGAATTCTGGCTCTGATCTGGTCCTGTTATCATTTTTATAACCAGACTGGCTTCATGAACTCATTTCAGGTGAAAGTCCTCCAGCGTCTCTCTTGGTAAACCAGTCTTTTAATAGAACGTCATTAATTAGTGACGCTGACGTCTATTAAAATGATCAGAAGCACAAAACACTGAAGGTAAACAGTTTCCATCAGGGAGAACCGAGTGGCTCTGAAATCACTTTTTACACACAAGCAAAGTTTCAGTTTCAGATTTATTTACAACTTAGTTCCAAGTTTGAGTTTAATAAAAACTGGCTTTAAACTCACAAAGAAGTTTTCCTTTACTGTGTTGATCTGTAGGCCTCTGCTCATAAACATAAACTAACCCAAACTGATTTACTATAAAATGAAAGAGTTTGTATGAACTCAGAAAAAAAGAAACCCGCCAGTCACGACTGCATATGCGTACATATTTCTATATTGTGCTCTACTTACAGGTTAGGTTAGTTCCATCATTGGTGCTCTTGCTTTGCACTTCTTTTGTTTTGACATGTTACGTTTTTATGCACACAAAAACCAAAAGGAACGACAGATTTCTCAAAGTATAGTGGAGCAAAAAGTAAGATATTTGACTCTGAAATGTAGTGGAGTGAAAGTAAAAAGTCGCCCAAAATGGAAAAACTTAAGTACAGATACACTAAAAAACTACTTAATTACAGTAACAAATTACATTTACTTAGTTACTATCCACCACTTAATATACAAATATATCAATGTGACAATCACAATTCTCAGTTAAACGACGTACAACAGCATCAAAATTTGACTTTCCACTATAACATTTGGACCTTTCTTGACTTAGTATTCTTAGCGCTGCGTTGCACTAGCAGGCTGGAATGATCAGCCAAGTAAATCAAGCCAAAATAATCATGCTTGCTGAAGACAAGCGAAGCCTCCTTTTCAATGCTAGCTGTATGTTAGTAATTACTTTCTTTTGCTGCAGTGTTATGCTAAGTGTGCATAGGTGCAGCATTAGCTGTAAGGAACCTGTAGGCCTGATCCTCTCTGGAGACGTGGGCTAGGTGATGATCACGCTGTACCTGAACAGAGAGATTGCGGCTGGGGCTTGAGTGGGAGGTGGTGAGATGGAGATGGATGTGTTAAGTGAACACAGGTCGAGGTGGGAGAAAGGTTAGTTGGAGGCGCTGAAGTGACAGTTCAGAGAGAATTTTCATTGAACTCGCTATTAGACGCTGTCATCTGAACCTGAGTGAGCATGGAGTGCAAATAATTAATCACAAATCAGACATAAAACAAGACCTATCTTTGTTTTTACACGCTTCACGCCACCCTAATAGCAAGAAGATATTAGCTTTGTCCCCTGATATCTCCAAGTAGATTTTTATTCAAGCAAATGTTCGCTGGAATAGAGCTGGAGCCGAACATGCTGCTGTGGAAAATTGCTTTTTCATTTTTCTTCAACAATGTGATGACTGTTTTTTTTCCCCTAGCTCTCAGACATTCTCTGCTTACCGCTGCAAGTCCCAAAGAGAACCGAGCAAACTGAAAGTTTACAAAAAGCAGATGAAGCAGAAAGTCAGATGTGGGGGACGTGTAGTTTTTCAGAGCAGAAAAATGGACAGAGTTTGGGAGAATGGATGAACTGGCTGGATACAGAGGCTGGTATATGTACATATGGATAATAGAACAATGTGATATCTGAGGGTGCGTTAGCAAAGCTGGGATAGCAAATAATGACTATATAAAAAAATTGAAGCTCTGCCGTTGATTTTATTCAGTGCTCTCTTGTTGATATTACTCAATAAATGCATGTAATTTGCTGAAACTGAGTTAGTTTTGTTGTTTCAGTGAAATTAAGTGGGTTGTCACATTTACTTCAAGTATATGTTTAGGCAATGTAATCTTGTTGAGTAAAACTCAACATCTTTCCCATTGGTTTCTATTTGCATATACACTGTATTGCCAAAAGTGTTTACTCACCCATCCAAGTCATTGAATTCAGGTGTTCCAATCACTTCCATGGCCACAGGAGTATAAAGCCGAGCCCCTAGGCCTGCAGACTGCTTCTACAGACATTACTGAAAGAATGGGTCGCTCTCAGGAGCTCAGTGAATTCCAGCGTGGTACCGTGATCAGATGCCACCTGTGCAACAAGTCCAGTCGTGAAATTTCCTCACTACTAAATATTCCACAGTCAACTGTCAGTGGGATTATAACAAAGTGGAGGTGATTGGGAACGACAGCATCTCAGCCACATAGTGGTCAGCCACGTAAAATGACAGTGATGACAGTGAAATGACAGTGAGAGGATGCTAAGGCGCATAGTGCGCAGAGGTCGCCGACTTTCTACAGAGTCAATCACTACAGACCTCCAAACTTCATGTGGCCTTCAGATCAGCTCAAGAACAGCGCAGAGAGCTTCATGGAATGGGTTTCCATGGCCGAGCAGCTGCATCCAAGCCTTCCACCACCAAGCGCAATGCAAAGCATCGAATGCAGTGGTGTAAAGCGCTGCCACTGGAATCTAGAGCAGTTGGAGACATGTTCTCTGGAGTGATGAATCACGCTTGTCTGTCTGGCAATCCGATGGACTAGTCCAAGTTTGGCAGTTGCCAGGAGAACGGTGCTTGTCTGACTGCATTGTGCCATGTGTAAAATTTGGTGGAGGGGGGATCATGGTGTGGGGTTGATTTTCAGGAGTTGGGCTCGGCCTCTTAGTTCCAGTGAAAGGAACTCTTAATGCTTCAGCAGACCAAGAGATTTTGGACAATTTCATGCTCCCAACTTTGTCGGAACAGTTTGAGGACGGCCCCTTCATAAAGCAAGGTCCATAAAGACATGGATGAGCGAAAAGAACTTCACTGGCCTGCACAGAGTCCTGACCTTTGGGATGAATGTGAAGGCAGATGAGCAAATACTTTTTGCAATATAGTGTAGCTTTACATGTTTTACTCATCCTCTTAGCGTTGTCTTTCCTCGGGGATTATCTTCCATTGTGTGTCCACAATTATTATACATGGTTAACTGCTTAGTGTACATTGTTCTTGGCTGTAAATTCAAGTTATCATAACCTCCAGCTGAGTAGAATCCTGCAACAGCTCACTAGCACAGTAATAATGTTGATGCACAATGTGTGTTGGCGGTCTTTTTAGTTTGTCCAAGAATTTTCAGTTTTTCAAAGAAATCTGTAAGATTGCTTCTCACAATCCAAGTGGTAGCTTCTTTGTCTAAGAAGTCTGTTTTGTTTTTTTCATAGCGGTGTGTTTAGTGTCATTATCTAGAGTTAATTTCTTAGATAATTGCATGATGTATTCAAATTTGTTTGTGCCTGTATATATGTATGTACCTGCATTCATCCTCCATGCTTACCCGATGGTTGTAGACATGGTTTGAGGAGCCTTTCGATGTTTTGGTGGCGTACCTACTGCCTTCTGTTACTTGAATCGGTCCACACAACCTCACTCCTCATCTAGAAGGTCCAGCTTGATTTTCTTCTCTCTCTCAAAGATGAAAACTAAGCGCTCTTTATCTGATGGGCACAGTTTTGGAGTCTACCAGGTCTTCCAGGTGGTTGTTAGGAATGTCATTTTCTGTACATCTTTCAAACTCTAGTTTTCAAACTCCTGTTTTTCTACTTACTTTCCTTTGACGTTCCCCATCCTTATGCGAGTGCATTATCTGGTCTCACTATGTACTGTGTCGCTAATAACTGTGTAGTTATTCATTAATGATATGTGCAACAACAATATAACTACTGGTGATGTCTTTGCTGTTACACATGGATTACAATAGTACAGCTGATTTAAAGGCACATTTGTATCAATAAGTATACACAAGCATATCTTCATGGCAGCTGCACATGTTCTTTTGCGTAATTACACATTTGATACAGGCTGAATATATAAGAGAAAATACGCAGTCATAACTATGACGATACATGTAATTATAATTACATGAGAAGCATTTTTACTTATACTATACTACTGAATACATCACCAGTCGTTGCACTCTTGTTGATGTCTTGTTAACATGTAACAACACAGTTATTAACACATGTAAACATGACCTCTTTCCTTTTCTTTCTGTCTACTATGTTAAAGGTAGATTCCAGTTTTGTTTTAAATGTGTGCATAATTGAGTTGTTAAGATGGCTTGATGTGAAATGGTTCTTTGAAGAGAAACTTCAAGAAGACTCCGATTTCTTCACAGTGGTCATGATAGGAACCATGATGTCTACACCCCAAATTATGGAGTCAAATTAGGGTCTTTAATGGTGACGAGAAAAAAAATATATTGCAAATATAAGATTAGCATTTTGCATTTTACTTTCCTGTTTTGTTTCTGCAGTACTTTCCCTCTTCTGCGTTTCTTTCTTTTGTTTGCGCGTCACACTGCTTTTCTTTGCGTCTCGCATTTTACGTTCATCATTTTGGCCAAGAGCGAAAGGCGTGCCGTGAAATTTCCACGTCATCAGTTGGAGCCACCGTCACACAGCGCGGCAATTCGGTTTACTGGTATCATGGCAGACGGTCGCCCAGCTGGACCACAGGTAGATACACTTTATAGACTGATGGTAATAATCGACTTTTATAGACATATTATCTAATTCGGTAGCTAGATTTGTGTTCACTTACTAAATTGTGCAGTGTGATCAGGGCTGTGGGAAGAGTAGGCTGGCTAGCTAACATGGAAAACAATTAATCTATAAAGTGTATATACCTGTGGTCCAGCTGGGCGACCGTCTGCCATGATACCAGTAAACCGAATTGCCGCGCTGTGTGACGGTGGCTCCAACCGATGACGCGGAACGATCACGGCACGCCTTTCGCTCTTGGCCACACCTCTTTCCCCGCCCCCACACAGAGGGTAAAACCGGAGCAAAGAAAAGAGAGAAGCGCGAAAAAAATGATGAACGTAAAATGCGAGACGCAAAGAAAAGCAGTGTGACGCGCAAACAGAAGAAAGAAACGCAAAAGAGGGAAAGTATTGCAGAAACAAAATAGGAACGTAAAATGCAAAATGCTAATCTTATATTTGCGATATATTTTTTTTCTCGTCACCATTAAAGACCCTAATTTGACTCCATACCAAATGAAGCAAGCCAGTCAACATTTAAAAAAGTGTATGTTTCTGTAACAGTGATAACACCAGCAGTGATATTGGTATTGCGTGCATTATTCATGTATAACCCCATGGGTTCTTAGGAACTCTTGATGTAAAAAGGCATCTATTACCTTACAACTAATCTTGTCACACATCTCTTTTAGCCACTTCAGATGCACGTAAGAACATAACATGCTAACATAAGGCAGCTAAGGTGAGTCTGGGTAGTTGGGTCGTCACTGCTCAATCATTCCCACAGTCGATTCATCATCTCGGTTCAGAAATGAGGTAAGAAAGACGCTGAGAAAGGTCTGGTATTCTGACTCTGGGAGGAGTAGAGTGAATGTTGGAGGCAGGATGATGAAGCACTTTGGAGCCCTGTCTGAATCACTGCTGGGAAGACTTATAAAACTGATATATGGCATGGAGGACATGTCCTGTAGAGGCAGAATGAGGCGACCTGGGAGGCTCTGATGCTCTGGACATCTCATGGGTGGGCAGGTGCGAACTCCCACACCACACATACTACTACAGCAGCTTTGGTAACTGCGGATAAAGGGGCAAAAACACTCCCCATACTCAAAATTCATGCCCCTTAAAATACATAATGCCCCAAATTAGTATGCAAACGTTGTAATTCTATATAAAACATAAAACAGCCAATGTTTCGCATCCATAGCTGATATCATTTCATTTGAATGAAATCTTTTTACTGTCTCTAGTGTCATGAATTTAATTATTGGCAACACATTATTTGACATAAATCTGGATGAATACTTAATGACACATGCATACGCACTGAATAATATATTTCTAATGTAACACTTGAGTATTTATTAACAGCATATGCAGTAATAAAAAAAGGGTTTTATGAATTATCTGACACAGCATTTGCATACGAGGCCTTAACCTCTTATGCTCCTGGGCATATCTTAAGGCAAATTATTCAGTAACTGCATGAAATAAATGTCAATTTTTAAATTTGATTTATTCAGTGTAAATTTATTTGGTAAAAGCTCAACTCAAATGAACAGAAAATGTGTGTTATGATATGTATATATGTGTACACACATATTGCTATATGCTTACAATTTACTGCTGAAAGCCAAAAATCTCAGACGCTCTTTATATTATTTTATACAAATAATTTTTTACAGAGTTTATCACTGAAGAGACACCATCTGTTTATAGTTTATAGCTCAGATTTGTGGAAAAATGGCTGGAATTTTAGTAGAAAAAACATCTAGTTTATTTTAAGGCTTTAAAATGATATCACCCATCTATTTGACTGGAAAGAAGACAGTTACAGCCTCATACGACACCCACTTTTTGAATGTAGCTTATGAAATATGAATGTGCTTTTTGGAATCGGTGCTCTCAAGGAGTTGAAGAGGTCAAGGACCATTCTATACATGTAGATGTAAATACAAGTTCTATACTTCAGTAAAAATAGACATTTCCTCATATTTCTGCTCAGGCACCAAAGTATAAGGTGCTTAAGCACTATGAATAAATGCACTTTTGTATGTAGATGTAAATTATATAATTATTATGTGATAAATTATATTATTTTGATGAACATATGAGACGTATGTGATTATAGATGAAATGAGTTAGTTGTCTATATATTCAGCCACATGATTCTCCTTAATAGAACTTCTACTGCTCCTATATTTAAGCTCAAGTGGAAATATAGTCCTGTCCAAACATAAGGCCACTGTTTCTTTTAGTTAACTTCTGCACTGTTAGAAATAAAAGTTGTGTGCAGGTACATTTTTTATTCATCAAGGTACAAACAATGTAAATGTTCCCTCAAAGGTACAACATTGGCTTTTCGGTCCGATTGTGTACCTTAAATTAGTTTTTCCCTGGTGAAAAGTACATATTTGTACATTTTCATAACCTAATGTTAGAAAAGAACAATAAAATAAAAAGCCTGGCGTGGCGTGGGTGTGTGGAGTCAGTACAACTTAGAAAATATCATTTCAGTGGATTTGTTTCCTGACTAAAGGTACTGAGATGGACCCTTATGGGTACCACCCCAGTGGAAAAAAGAGTACTGCCACTGTTTACTACCTTTATTCCTGAGATTGTAGTCAAAACAGCCATTAAATGCAAGCTATTCATTTTTGAGTGTCATGAAGAAAGCAGGAAAACATAGGCAACAGAAAATTATATAGAAGCCTCAACGACTAAATTAAGGCCCAGTCCCATTTCACGCCTTGCCCCTACCACTTAGCCCTTAGCCCTCTGTTTTGCACATTCACATCTAGGGGTAGGGTGTCCCAATTTTTGTTGAGATAGAGGATTAGGGTTAAGTGTTAGGGCTACACAGCCCTTTAAACTGAGGTTTTTCAGAGACTCACTATTATGAGAAAAAAAGAAAAACTACATGATGGCTGAACAAGCAAGCAGCAAAATCTACAAATGTAAGTGTTTTATCTATTAAAAAATTATGATAACCATTGTTTTATCTTACTTTAATGTTGTTTCAATGTATTATGGTCATTTTCATCATAACAAACACAAAAAATCACTAATAGCATGCTCATGTTTCGGTAGCTAGAAAGCTAAAATTCCCGTTCCACCTTAGTGGTCGGTCTTTGGTAAATCACCAAAGAATTAGTGGTGGGCAATAATAAATAATTGCCCCTCTCTTTGAAGGCTGACCTTTACCCTCCTCTGCTATCACTGAAACTAGTAATTGTTAATGAATGTTTTTTTTTTATTTTTAATTTGAGAATTGTCGCATTTGGGCAAGATTTCAACCACTACCCCGTTCCAAGGGGTTAGGGTGACACTCAAAAACAAGGCATATGAGTAAAAAGAAATTGGGATTGGGCCTAAATATCATTATTTTCTTCACCTTTTGCTTTCAGTTTTTCACAGTAAGCCACAGTCTCAGAGTTCAGTCTCAGCATTTGGTCGCATTTTGTACTTATCCATACCATTTTAGACTCATCATCCCTCATAGGTTCTAGTGTGAATGGTTTATTTTTATCTAATTCCTTTTTTCACTAACAGCTTCTTGACTGCTACGCATCTTTTCATGAGCACTGAAAGAATTATTTCATACATAGTGTTGGGTCTTACAGTGGAAAGATGGCCAGAAACACCTGTAGACCTTTCCAGACCTGAAGCAAGAGTGGACGACATCGGTTGCACTTTCTGCTTGTCACAATCCAAGTAATTCCGAACACATTCAACAGTGTTGAAGTCTAGACTCTGGGATGGTCACTCCATTGTGAGAACAGCAACTCCTTTATGGATACATAAGTCTTGATTTTCTCAACATCGAGTTGAAGAATGAAATTCTTCCCAATCAAACAATTTCCAGAAGGTATTGCATATTGTTTTCACATTTATTTGTATTTATCAGCGTCCATGGGGCATTCGATCACAAACAAATCACCTCCAGATGTTGTTGAACAGGCCCAAACCTGCCGCGATCCTCCACCATGCTTGACTGATGGGGTTTCAAGAGTGTTTGTGGAGTAAACGCAGTTACTTCCAAAGATCTCAAATTTAGATCATAAGACTTAACTCCACATCTCGGACGTCCAGTGTTGGCCCTGGAGTAGGTTTTGTGATCTGAGTCTAAATTGCGCAAGGGATGAAGAGAAACACCTGTGGAATTTTTCAGATCTGAAGCAAGAGCAAAGCCTTTTCCCCCTCCTGTCCTTCAAAGATAAAGCACTGCTTATCTGATCTAGACAATTAGGTGGCCAACGAGGTCTTGTACATTTGTCAGGAGTTACATTTTCTCTGTGCCTTTCTTTTGGGGCAGTTTTGTAAACTATTTCTTTCACCTTCATTATGCGAGTGGACTATCTTATATCTAATCTTCTCGAGAAAATGAGTAACTTGCACTAAATGGCTGCTTCAAACTGCAAATTGAATAAATGAAAAGAATCCTTTGCTTTTTGCACAACTCTGTATACTTATATATGCACCCTCACATTCCTGCACATTCACACACACACATAATGGTAGCTATTTCATTAAATGATGTATTTATGATGTATGCCTTTGAATTGTCATTCTGTGTTGATGAATTATGCATGAGGGTCAGTGAGTAGGAGAGCTCAAAATAACTCCCCATTTGCTCACCAGCCGAAATAAGATGTCATACGTGCGAGCTGTCGAAATAAGATGTCATAAACGCTTACTTATTTCCCCCCAGTGATATCAAAGACAGTGTGCACTTAGGTTCAGGCTAATTTTAAATAAACTAAACAGATGGCTTCTGGGACATCAAGAGATTTGTTGTTGTCTCAGATACTGACTATGAACTGAATCAAAGCCTTGGATGGAGTTTGCACAGCTTGCAAATTAAATAGCTTCCAGGTGATAGTTGCAGGATCAGAGCTCCTGCGTTTCAAATGCTTTTTTTATTTAGTTGAGTTAAGGTCAATTGTCTTACCCAAGTGCACAGTGCTGATAGTCAACAACTGGCAACAAATCCTATAGCATCTTCAGGCCTAGCCTGGCTCTCTAGGTTCTCTGGATGCTTCACATAGTAGGCCAGCATTGAAAAACGCTGTACAGGTCTGGGACAACGTCTTATAGACAGATGAACAGAGATGAACTTGAACCAGAATGATGGTAAGGGAAGAGGATGGGGAAAGGAAGAAACTTGATCCAAAGCATTCCACCTCATCCGCAAAGCATGGTGGAGGTAGTGTTATGCCATGTTCATGTATGGCCGTCAGTGGAACTGATTCTCTTGTATTCATTGATAATGTGACTGTTGACAAAAGCAGCGAGATGAATTATGAAGTGTACAGGGCTATATTATCTGCTCAGATTCAACGAAATGCTTCAAAACACATTGGACGGCACCGCAGAGTGCGGATGGATAATGACCTGAAACATTCCATGAAAGCATCCCAATGCTTTTTTAATAGAAAGAATCAATCATCTGACCTCTGTCTCACTGAGCATATATTTCACCTACTGTTTTAGACATTTTAAATACCAATGACTGTCAATGTCCAAATATTAATGGACCGTGAATCACGTCAAGTCACTGGAATACAGATGTGGGATTAACAGAGCATTTATTTTTTCAACAAATAAAATGCCATCAGGGGTGAACCCTCAGGTCTAAGGATTAAAAAAGTAAAGAAATAAAATAAATGTATTTACTTTTTTAATAATAAAAAAATACAAATCTGTAATTTTTTGTACTTTTTTTGGGAAATGTAATCATCATGCTTGTTAAATTGGACCTCTAGAAGTACTGTATTAATACTCTTATATTTGATTGGAAACCAAATAATTGCATTCTTGAAACATCAAACAGCAAAATTATGCAATCAGAATATTTTTCTCCATGGTATCTAGTTAGATACAGCTAAGTGAGCTCTCCCATTGGTTAGGACTTCAGGAGCTGGGCTGAAGACACTATTAGACTAATTATTATCAACATAATTAGAAACTGACAGTGGAATCAACCAATCAGGTTTTGATTTACAATGAGACCAGTTTTGTTAGAAAAAGTCCCTTTCTGGAGGTTCAGCATTTACTCAAATATTTAGAAGGTTTTTTACTGAAATATCCTTATTTAGCCCCTTAAAATCCCAGGCTTATTATATGATTTGAATTATGTAATAACTACATGGACTATAATGTAAACTGGCTAAGTTATGCTTGGATTATAGAACTGTGTAGTAAAACCTTGGACCTGCCAGGGTGCCCTGGCCATTTAAGAGGTTAATCTAGAACAGGCAAAAAACGTTCCTGTGAATCAAATAAGCAAAGGCATGAACAAATGTAGCATGCTCCTGTCAACTACACCATTTTCTGTCTTCCATGAGATAGAAAAACACAAATTAGATCAACCAGGTTTCTGTCTGCATGAAAGCATGCTGGATTTAGACATCCTTGTAGATCTTGAGACATCAGGAACTCTACGTACTGATAATACCTCAGTGCTGCTTGCAATCTACTGTCTTCTGTGATCACCATGGTTGCTGCAGAGCCCCTTGGCTCCATCGCAGCAAAGCAACATTGTACCACCTGCTCTTCAGGCACCATTTCTCTGCCCGAACCCCAACCAGCATTTTGGTTCAGCTGAGTAGGCCACAGTCCCTCGGGTCACTCCTTAGGACAAGCTTGGACAGATTACAACTGTAAAGCAGATGCTCGCTAGGGCCAAGGAAGCCAAGGCACGTGCCCTACCAGCAGCTGTGGGAAGGATAGCAGGTGCTTGGACAAGGCCGATAAGAGCAAGGCCATGGCCAACAGAGGAACCTTCCCTGAGGGCTGCAAAGTGTAGCTTGAGAGAGTCCAGGTGGCTTATGCTAAGGGAGGATGATTACACCAAGGAGGCTGGTACCATTCACAAAGTCTCGGTGGCCTCATGAGCCTCTTAGCCTTCAAACTCCTCTCCCGCATCATTACAAGTGACCTTGAGGGGAGCTGGGAGGCGCAGGCCTCCGAGGTGAGAAGACAAACGGCCTGGATGCATTTGATTTACCGCTCCGTCTCCGAGAAGACTCCGGTGCCGCCCTGGCTGCTTTCGTTCTTCCTCCCAGAGCATTTCGCTCTGCTGAAAGTTATTTAATTTGTCCATCACTGTGGAAACCTTGATCCTCTCCTGTCCGACCCCACTCCCGCTCCCCACCGATTTAGCTCCTCTACTCCTGACCTCTCCTTGGCCAGCCTTCTCCTTTGAGGCTTCTGCTTTTAGCTTTGCCTGGAACCATTCTTTGTCAGATAAATCATAGCCCTACTCCTGAAAACCTGCAACTAAGCTTAACATTACATAGCAACGTGATTCATCAACCTGGTATGGGTAGTGTTTTGTCAGTAAAGGCGATAAGCTGTAAACATTGGGGACATATATGTCAAACGCGGTGGAAAGCTTCGGCAAGCCCTGACATACCATGTCAAGCGTTACTGTATGTTCTTATATTATTAAAGCCATAAAGCATCTTAATGGGTTCTTTTCTCCATTCAGTCCTATTTGCTCTTTCAAAGCCATATGACACTTCCCTCAACCTAATCTCCTGAATTCTTCAAGCGTGGGTGGTTTCATAAATCCTAAGAAAAGCCACAGCTACTCCAACTTACTATTTATTTGCAACTTTCTAAAATATGCATTCTATGCATTTGCATTCATGAACTTCTATTTAGCCCCTGCCATATCAATTTTACAGAACATGTTACACAAATGACACATTAATGAGAATTTTAAAGTTGACCTTAATGTTGTAGAAGTCTTGTACTAAAGTGTAGACTCGGTGATTGACACGAGGCTTGTTCAGTCCATGTTTATATGGCTGCCGATTTGATAGACTGACCAGGCCTCATTACATATTCAGTTCTCATTAAACTACCAGCTTAATTTATTCATCTTAAATTAGCCTCTTATTGGGGTCAGTTTCTAATGGCCTTCTTTGCACAGAGATTGTGCTGCTGAATTTGAAGCCATTTGGCCTCTTTTGTAAGTAAAAAAACAGGCAAAACCTTGTAAATGGCATTTGACTTGTAAAATATCGTCCTTCTAGTTCTTCTGCTTCAGTGTTTTAACTATTTAAAGGCTTTCTCCAGTACAGAATTGGTCAGCAAGTACATGATTTGACAGTGTTAATGTAAAGATCTTGAGTGTACAACATTGGGTCAACAAAAAAAAAATGAAGGCAACATTTTGCATTAGTATTTTTGAGTTATGCCAACTGCGGGTAGAATTACATTGATCCAACACAATATTTTAAGTTTGGTCGATTAGCTTTTCAGTCATAGTAAACAGCATTTTGATGTAATATGAACTTAGTCATTTTCAACGTGAATAGATATCAAGTTGAGTAAATAAATAAAACACCGGGTCAACAAAAAAAATGAAGGCAACGTTTTGCATTAGTCTTTTTGAGTTATGCCAACTGCTGGTAGAATTACACTGATCCAACACAATATTTTAAGTTTGATGGATTAGATTTTCCCCTTCAATAAAAAGCATTTTTAAACAACATGAACTTAACTGTCAACATGAATAGATACTTTTAGGTTGAATGAATATTAAAAATAACAAGCTATAATGTTTTAACAGCTCTGCTTTGGTAGTTCTCGGAATCTGCAAGCCCAATGCATTGTGTCAAATATTAACAAAAATACCTCTAGTTTCGTTATAGTTGCCAACTTGACAAAATATTAACAAAAAAAATCCTCTTTAAGATCCAGAATGAAAAGGAACTACATCAGTCAAAACAAGTTTGGTGTGGAGTAAACCATAAACATGTCCACCTATGATTATACTCAAGAGTAAGGATACACGGCCCAAACAGTAGAATTGAAAAATGATATGCATTAAAACAAAAGAGCAATGTTTATTAGAGTTAATGACACCACAAAAGCAAGAGACCGAACTGTGTAGGTGATAAAAATGTTAGAACACTCACCCTGCTTACAAGAAACGTGCTCCATTTTTCGTGAATCGTCCACAATCAAGAAGGTTTATGCCCTGAGAACTTGGACCAGCCGAGTAATTCCAATGTGTCCGTGTGGGCAGGGCGAATTCAGCCGATTGAGCGAATGAAGTTGTGTAATGTTTGTATTTAAGTTGCTAGAAGGTGAATTTTAGTTTTTTTATTATTTAATCAAATATTTTAAGTTCAGGTGAGTCATGATAGTGTGTTGAGACAACACTTAGAACTTGTGCATCATCAGAACTCGATAAAATAACAACTGAAAGTAAAAAATCTGGTAATATGGATTTAATGAATCTGGATTTTTTTATCATACCACAGGGCATTTCTTTAAGTGCTGGCTAAAGGCCACCTGAATTATTTTTTAGAGTGTGCAGTTCATTTGTTGAACATCTAAACTTATTATTCCGAACAGTAAATGTGTACAGTTTTTTTATTATAACACTCAAACCTTTGCACAAAACTGGTACTATTCCAAGACCCAAGACTGCACAGAGTTGGCGTTCATGTATTACAACAATATATAATACACAAAATGAAAAGTGCTCTGTGAATGGCTTAAAACACTGTAGTTACTGCTTAATAACACAGTAATAAGCAGCCAGTAAATTAGTAGTTATGGGTTTAATGAGTTAGTTACCAACAATTGGGTTAACATGGTTGAATAAGGGCATAATAATGGACATATTATGTTTTGTAAAAAGGATGTTTTATGACACAAACATGTTCTGAAAAATGCTCATTTCATCCAAGTTACTGCATAATAATGCAGTAATATGTTACCAGCCATTCATTTCATAAGGCTTAGTATCATAAGGGCACAACAATGGGCACATTACATATTGTGCAAAACATTTTATAATACATAAGTAAACATGCTCTGAAAATATGCATATTTCTCTCCTGTTCCTGCTTAGTAATGTAATAATATGTCTATTGCCTTAATATAGACTGCTTAGTAATGTAATACTAATCTATCTAATATAGGCATTATAACAAATGCTTTACATGTTGTGTTAAAGCTTATGCTGTATAATGCTTCATCTTACTTGCCCCCTAGTCATGGCTTATTAATGTAATAATAATGTATAAGCTTAATAGCATATTAATAACCTTAATAAGGCTTAATAAGCATAATGATGGAAACATTACATGATGTTAAGTTAAGTGATACTTTTTTGATCCCACAACCGGGGAAATTCCACCTCTGCATTTAACCCATCCGTGAAGTGAAACACCACATACACACTAGTGAACACACACACAAGGGGGCAGTGAGCACACACTTGCCCGGAGCGGTGGGCAGCCCCATCCACGGCGCCCAGGGAGCAGTTGGGGGTTAGGTGTCTTGCTCAAGGACACCTCAGTCATGGACTGTCAGCCCTGGGGATCGAACCGGCAACCTTCCGGTCACAGGGCCAGATCCCTAACCTCCAGGGACTGCCCCTCAATGTGTAGAAGATAATGCAGTATAATACATAAACATGCTCAAGCTTATTTCACCCTAGTTACTGCTTAATAATATGGTAATAAGCAACCATGTATTGGCGTAAAAGGTTACATAAGGGCACCATAAAGTGCATTTTACATGGGTGAAACATTATGTGCAGTACTTGAGTAAACATGCTGTGATAAGTGTGTATTTCATCCTCATTACTGGTTAATAATGTAGTAACAAACAAACAGATATTGGTTTAATAAGTAATATATAAATGGAAATATATATATATATATATATATATATATATATATATATATATATATATATATATATATATATATATATATATAACACACACACATACACACACACACACACACACACACACTCATATATATATATATATATATATATATATTCATATAAAATATGTATTAAATATGTATTATGCTTTCACCATTAAAACTGCTTAAATATGTAGCTATGTACTAAAAAATAAACTACAAGCTTATCATGTATTTATTTTATAACACATATAAAATAAATACATAAATACCTGTTTACTACATAACTAAACATTCTCCAGTGCAATGCTTATTTCATCCTAGTTACTATAGTAGTAAGCAACCATCTATTGGCTTAAAAATGTTTAATAAGGGCATAATAAAGGGCATATTACATGTGAAAAACCTTATGTACATACGTAAATAAATGCAAAAATGCATATTTCTAATATCCTCTAGAAAATGCTTACCTTTGTTACTTCTTAATTATGTAGTAATAAGTTATTAACTATATTAACAATATAACAAGTCAGTGCCTTCAAAAAGATTTAATAAGGGCATATTGATGTGCAGATTACATGTTGTACATACAAGGCTTATTTCATCCTTGGTACTGCTTAATAATGTAATAATAAGCTACCAGCTATGGCTTAATAGCAATTGATTATGCTATTAATCATGCACACATTACATATATGCAAAAGATAGTACATGAATGCCTAATACCTATATAATGAATATATGCTTATTTCATCCTAATTACTGCTTAATAAAGTATCAGTCAGTTATAAAATGTTGGCTTGTTAAGGCTTAATAAGTGCATTACAATGGCATTATAATGTCCCTTTATGATACGTTAGTATTGGTGTTGATGCAAATTTAATGTATGCAAATTTAATTGTCTAGAAATATATGTGAAAATTGAGGAATTGACCAATAGAAATGCTCCAAATTGGCTTGGAGAAAAATCTCTTTGCATTAATTTACATTGAAAGCTAAGAACGCATTTGCCTTTTCTTGTAAAGTTGCTGTTTTGGTGTGACATATTTTCCTTTAGACATTGATGATACACGGCTTGGTGCCACCAGCATCTAATGTGATGCATTTACGAGCAGCAGAGCCCCTAAAACAAAAGCAATGAACAACCCCGCTGAATGGAGTGAGCTTTGTGTGGAGGATCTCTGAGGCCGAGAATGATGAGATCTCCGCTCAGAACTCAGGGGAGAAGCCACTGTTTACCTTTCAGCCTGAAATAATTTCCCCCCGCATGATTTATTTAGACTCAATTTCCCAAGCATCCGATCAATCAACACACCATTTCCCTCCGGATGCGTGAGAATTTATTTGATTTGTCGAGGTTGCTGTAATTCTGACCGTAATTATCTGTGCCGGACATTATTAAAAAAGATCAAATCGGAAAGCAGAGCTTGGCTGAAACAAAATAATAGAAAAAAAATCCACCGTTAGGTGAGACTGGGGCAAAATGCAATAAAGGATGCAGTAAACAATGCTGGTGTGCTTTCATCCCCCCCAACTGAGAAAATTCATTTAGCTCTCATGCAGTGTGACCGCGAGGATTTCCAGTTTGTGGAACTTCAGTCATGTTGAAAATGGCAACCCAAATGCAATCGATTGCATCTGTTTCATGTTGACTCTCAATGCATCTCTGGCTGTTTCTAGCAAAATTAATCTTTGGCACCGTTGATTTTTTGTTCTGTCTTTATCAGACACTCACCAGTCACTTTGTTGGGAAACTGCAGCCACACTCATTCCTAACAGGTGCATACAATCCAGCTGTAAACAAATAACAGTAGAATGTGTCATGCTTAAGAACTCAGTGTTTTTAAAACTGCCACTGCCTTAGGTCACCACCTTCGTTTGCAAAATTTCGGCCCTGCTAGATCTGCCCCAGTCAGCAGTAAGTGCTATTATTGTGCAATAGAAGCATCGAGGAGCAAAGCGGTAAACTCAAAGAGTATCATGTGATGGGGAAACCTAGCTAATATGATGCATGACAAGTTTTGGCAATGTTCACATTAACACTAATGCTGTCGTCCAATAGTTTGTTCACTTGTTTTAATGCTTAGAACTCTTATTTAGCAGAGTGGGCTGTTAATTTAGTCTGCAGATTTGAGTGGTGCTGCATGGCTTATAGAAAAATGAATTTGTTGTCATGACTACTCAATGAAACAATTCATTTCTCTGGATCTTCCTCACACACTCTAACTAAAATGTTGGCCAGACTTGACGTGAATATACACAATTTATACAACAGTTAGTTCTGGCCACGCAACCTGATTGGCTGAGAAGCGTCCTGTTATTACCCCATAACATTACGGGTTTTTTGCAAACACTATCACTCTGCTGAGACAACGGTTTTGATGAGTTTGTACTTCTTTATAGAAAACGGACACTTTTAAAATCACATTTGACCGACAGCCGACTCTGATTTGGTTCAACTCTGAAGATGAGACGACACTAAATTCCCAAACTATCATCACTGAGCAGCTTTTCAGTCGGCAGCTGTGACAGAAGAACAGCTAAACAACCTGGAATCAGCCAGAAATGAAATGAATACCATTCGCCAAACGTGTGGTCTGATCTTCAGAGTCTGACCCAATCAGACTGAGCCATAAAACTGATGCAATAAAGACAAAAAAGCTGCTCTGTGGTGACGACAGTTTGGGAATTTAGTGTAAGGAGCTGGAGAACAAACTTCCAGCTCTGCAGCGAGTGGGCGGAGCTTGTTTCTCTGACGTAGCAATAAGCTGTTCGTTAAGGAGCTATAATCTGGAGGAAGGAACCAAACATTAAAACATATTAAATGTCGTTCATGGCCAGTTTATTCATTTCTTACTGTATTTATTTAACTGTTGTATTAAAGCAATGGAACACTCACAGAGTGTGTTATCACTATAACATCACGGCTGTGATGAGCTACGGTGACCAAATCACGGCCGTGATGTTATTTCGCAGTAACACACTCACTCATGTTCTATTGCTTAAATATATAATATACATTAAATACATAAAAACCAATTCAGTGGGAAAAAGACGTGATGAAAATATGGTTTCAAATGAAGGCTTTTCCCGTTTTCTTGGCGACTGTGCTCTGTATGAATGAAGTTAAACCAGGACTGGAATTATGAAGAATGGATTGGTGTAAACAGTGCTCAAAGATACCAAATAATAAAAAAAAATTAACTCTACTGATCAGTTTCATGACAATTATCGATAATCGATAATCGGTAAGTGGTCCCTGCCCTGGTTCTGGTGCAATCTTAAGAGATGAAAACAGAACAAAACAGGCTAAGGTGCGTGAGGTGTGTAAGACATAATTAAGACAAATTATGTATTAAGACCATTTTATTAGCTTGCACTTGAATATCAATACAATATTTTAAAAATGGAAAATTCAGTTTTCTTGAGAAGCTGTTGATGTTTTTTTCTAAAGTTCTACATGTTTTCACCTCCTGCTCTGTTTTTATTAGAGTTGGGTTGACAGGTATGTGTTTGATGGGAAGGAAGAGTAAGTAGGAGAGAGAGAGAGAGAGAGAGAGAGAGAGAGAGAGAGAGAATTCGAGATATATATGGAGGAAGATGCTGTACTTTAATGTCCTGGCCCGCATCGTCCTGGCAGGGAAGATGAATGGAGCAGCAGGATGCAGTGATCTTCAGCTCAAAAACAGGAGTTTCCCTGCTGAGCTGCATGCTCCAGGTTTCATCACACACTCACGTGCTATAAATACACACCCGACCATCGCGCCTTCTCCGCACTGACTTAATATTGCCTCTCTCTCCTGTTTATTTTGCGTTATTCTTTCTTTCCGACTTTCACCGTCCTAAGCTACGAGCTGATATTTCTCTTTTAAGGCCTGTATGAAAGCATTGTTACACAGCGCATGGTGGAATAAACACGATGAGTAACAGAACTAGTATAACAATGGTCCGTCTTTCAAAGCCATCATTCTTTCTTCTATTTGGTTCTTTGTGTTCAAATCCATCAGTAAAGAACTCATGAGTTATGAGGAGAAGGCAATTTTGGTCGTTTTTACAATTCATTTACTATGAATTGGAGACTCTGTACGATCTTGTCATTTATTTGGAATTATGCTGAAGATAATGTTACGGCTTGAAGACCCAACAAACATTCAATATTGACGAGATCAAATGCTGAAGATAAACCAAGTGAGCCAGTGTCACTGGAGGCAGACCTCTGACAATTCTAGGACTGCGTGAATGAGGGAAGATATTCTAGATCAATGTGATTGAACATTCTAGAACAGTGTAAGTGCATGAGATAATTCTAGTACAGTATGAATGAGGAGGACCTCCTAGAACAGGATGAATTGAAGAGAACATTCTAAAACAATGCAAATGCTGGAGAACACTATAGATATTGAATGCAGGAGAACCTGCTAGATCAGTGTGGATTGGGGAGCCTCTGCTTCATGAATGTGCATGATTAGCATTTCCTAGCTATAACAGTCAGTTGTCATACGTTGTCTTGTTCCAAAGTGTCTTGTTCTGTATAGATATATGTACACTTACTGGCCACTTTATTAGGTACACCTTGCTAGTAAAAGGTTGGACCCCTTTTTGCCTTGAGAACTGTCTTAATTCTTCATGACATACTTTCAACAAGGCTTTCCATTAGATTTGGGAATTTGTGAAGTCAGGCACTGGTATTGGACAAGGAGGACATTGCTCACAATTGATGCTCCGATGCATGCTAATAAGGTGTCCAGTGGGCTTGATGTCAGGGTTCTGTGCAGGCCACTGGAGTTCCTCCACACCAAACTCCCCAAACCATGGCTCTATGGAGCTCACATAGCATACATTGGAAAGGGCCTTTCCCAAAATGTTCTCGCAAAGTTAGAAGCATATAATTCTGCAAATTGTAGCTGTATACTGTAGCATTAACATCATTCTTCACTGGAACTATGGGGCCCAAACCCTAAAAATCAACCCCATCCTAAAAAAAAAAAAAAATTAAAAATCACCCCCTCAACCAAACTTCACTGTTGGTACTATTCAGTAGGTAGCGATCTCCTGGCAACCACCGGCTCCAGATTTTTCCATCAAACTAGCAGATAGTGAAGCATAATTCATGACTCAAGAGAACACTTTTCTGCTGTTACAGACTCCAGTGGTAGTCTGCTTTACACCTCTCCACCGCATGCTTGACATTGCGCATAGTGAGGCTTGTGTGCAGCTGTTCAACCAAGAAAATCCATTTCTTAAAGCTCCAGATGCACAGTTCTTGTGCAGAGGAAGTTTGAAACTATGTAGTGAGTGATACAACAGAGAATAGGCATTTTGTGTGTACTACACAATTCAGCACTCAGTGGGTCCATAGTATTTTACTTTGAGGTTGAGCTGTTCCCGCTTGTATGTGCTTTCCTTTTCACAATAATGGCACTTACATTTGTCTGGGGCAGATCTAGCAGGGCAGAAATTTCACAAACTGACTAGTGGCACAGGTGACATTCTATGACAGTGGCACATTTAAAGTCACTGAGCTTTTCAATACAACCCATTCTACTGTCAATATTTGTCTACCTGTGTGCTCGATTTTATATACCTGTTAGCAAGAAATGCAGTTGAAACCAGTTATTAGGAGTGGTGTCCACATACTTTTGGCCACATAGTGTATATTTTAAAGGTAAACTCTTGGGTTACCAATAACTAAATTGGTAAAACTTCAATAATAATACGCTCAAGTTCACAGATTTGTTTTGTTTAAGTGTGCTTAAGTATTTTAAGAAATGCATTTGGCCATTTTCATTTTCCTGATACAATATTATTTAATTCCTTTAGTATAATTTTAAGTATAATTTCAGGTGTTTCCATAAAATTCATGACATAAAAATGTACTTTTGCTATTCTCCATATACGTCAGGAATACTGATTTACTTAGGCATGCTTCTTTTTTGCAAGTGATCCTATGAGCAGAATAAACATTCTTTTCCTAAGAATTACTATAAATGTCTGAAAATACTTAAATTGTTATGTCCAGGCCAAGTGTGTACTTCATTGCTAGTGAACAGCAGGGTTAAACTCTAATAGCAACAATTTTTGGGTCTTTTTTAGCACTTCTCATGGCACTTTACAAAGATACTTAACTTTTTAATCATTAATCTAAACTGAATATTTGCAATGTGAGGTAATTTCTTTTATTCCAAATCTAGCACTGCCGCTTTGTGCTATTTCAAACCAGCAAGCTAGCGGATAGCCAAAGGCACTTCTGTCTTTGTGTGTGTGGGTAATGCAGACATTTTCACAGATTTACCTTGACATAGCAGGAATTCATTGTGTAACTTCTCTTGAAAGCCTTTCAAACAAAAAACAGCTTCCAGCACATACCATACACATTCATACTTAGCAAGATATTTCGCCCAAAGTTGTTATTAATCGCAGCAGCTTCATAGATCACAGCAAAAAAGGCATTTGAGCTTTTTTGTGGAATTAAGCACAGGTTTTGGTATATATTTGTATCTTTCTGAAGAGGGGGGCATGGGGTGATTGCTATATTGTTAACTTCTTTGTCTATAAGTGAAGCTCTCACAAAAAAAATAATATAAAATGATTGCCCTCTTGACCAACATTCATAGATTTATAATCTCATTATAGACATGCTTCAAAGAGAGATATTGAAAATACATGCAGCAGGGTGTCAGGCTGTACCGAAGCATTAAGTCCAGAGACAATTGGCAGTTCCAGCTCAGCTTCTTTCTCCAGGCTATTGGACTACTGAGCAGCCAGAAGCTACACTGTGCATAGGTCATGTGGCCTTCACTCATACAACATACCTGAACTCATGAACTCACTTAAACAATCCCTATCTGACCCTTAGCCCTAGATGGACCAGCATATAAACTCTGAGCAGCCAGAAGCTACACTGTGCATAGGTCATGTGGCCTTCACTCATACAACATACCTGAACTCATGAACTCACTTAAACAATCCCTATCTGACCCTTAGCCCTAGATGGACCAGCATATAAACTTACTGAGCATAGGCCAGCAGCTTCAGGTGATGCTTACATCAACCATCAGAATGTAGTAAAAAGTGAACTCAGTGATTGTAACCCTGGCATGACTTTTGGTTTGAGTATTTCTATAACTGCTGAACACCTGGGAACAGTCTCTGTAGTTTACAAAGAATGATGCAATAAAGAAAAAACATCTAGTGAGTGGCAGTTCTGTGGACAGAAATGCATTGTTGATGAGGGAGGTCAGATTTCTTTGAGCTAATTGAAAGGCTACTGTAACTCCAATGACCACTGTGGTGAGCAGGTCTCAGAATGCATAACATGTCAAAACTTGAGGTGGATGGGCTACAATAGCAGAAGACCAGAGGTCAGAACAGTTCAAGTCAACAGAAAGGCTACGACAACTCAGGTAACCACTCTATGCAATTATGGATGGGCTACAACAGCAGATGACATGAGTTCCTCTTCGGTCAGCCGAGAACAGAAAGTTGAGGCTGCAGTGGGCACAAACCCACCAAAATTTAACAATTAAAGACTGGAAACATGTACCCTGATCTAACAAATCTCAATTTCTGCTGCAGCACACAGATTGTAGGGTCAGAATTTGGAGCTAACAGCATGAATCTATGGACTCAAACCGCCAACAGTGCAGGCTGGTGGAGGTGGTGTAATGGTGTAGGAAATGTTTTTTTGGTATGTTTTGAGCTGATTAATTCCAATCAATTGCTTGAATGCCACAGCCTATTTCATTATTGTTGCTGACCATGTGTATCACTTCACGGCCACAATTTACACATCATCTAATGGCTACTTCCCAGTCACTAGATATAAATCCAATTAAACACCTTTGGAATCTGGTAGGATGGAAGACTCACAGCATGAAAGTGCACCTGAGAAGTTTGAAGTAATTGCGTGCAATCTACTTTTACACCAACCATCTCCATGTCCACCTTCACTACATCCATAAACCTTCTCTGAGGTCTTCCTCTTCTCCTTCTACCCGGCAGCTCCATCTCCAACATTCTTTGACCAATATATCCACTATTCCTCCTCAACACATGTCCAAACCATCTCAACCTGTCCTCTCTGGCTTTATCTCCAAACTGCTCCACCTTCACTGTCCCTCTGATCTGCTCATTTCTAATCTTGTCCATCCTTGTCACTCCCAACGAAAATCTCAGCATCTTCATCTCCGCCACCTCCAGCTCAGCCTCCGGTCTTTTAGACAGGGCCACAGTCTCCAAACCATACATCATAGCAGGACACACTACTGTCTTGTAAACCTTTCCTTTCACTCTTGCTGCTATCCTTCTGTCACACATCAGCCCTGACACCCGTCTCCACCCACTCCATCCTGCCTGTACCCTCTTGCATTGACCTGGATGGTTGACCCAAGATATTTGAAGTCATCCACCTTTACGACCTCTACTCCTTGCATCTTCACCTTTCCATCTGCCTCCCTCTCATTCACACACATGTATTCCGTCTTGTCTCTACTGACCTTCATTCCTCTCCTCTCCAGTGCAAACCTCCACCTCTCCAGATTCTCTTCCACCTGCTCTCTACTCTCACCACAGTTTACAATGTCATCTGCAAACATCATGGTCCATGGAGCCTCCTGCCTGACCTCATCTGTCAACCTTTCCATCACCATTGCAAACAAGAAGGGGCTCAAAGCTGATCCCTGAAGCTACACCTGACTTCCTCATACAATGCCACAGTTCCTATCTTGGCACCCTATCATATGCCTTCTCTAGACCCACAAAGACACAATGCAGCTCCTTCTGACCTTCTCTGTACTTCTCTACCAACACTCTCAACGCAAAAATTGCATCTGTGGTACTCTTTCTGCGCATGAAACCAAACTGCTGCTCACTGATCTGAACCCCTTGCCTTAGTCTTGCTTCAACAACTCTTTCCCATACCTTCATGGTGCGGCTCATCAACTTTATACCTCTGTAGTTACTGCAGCTTTGCACATCACCCTTGTTCTTAAAAATGGGGACCAGTACACTGCTTCTCCACTCATCAGGCATCCTCTCACTCTCCAGGATTTTGTTAAACAACCTGGTTAAAAAGTCCACTGCCTTCTCTCCTAAACATCTCCATACCTCCACAGGTATGTCATCTAGACCAACTGCCTTTCCATTCTTCATCCTTTTTAAAGCTGCCCTCACTTCCACCTTACTAATTCTCTTCACTTCCTGATCCACTATCTCTCCTCCCGTTGTCCTCCTCTCTCTCGTTTTCCTCATTCATTAGTTCTTCAAATTACTCCTTCCATCTACTCAACACTCTCTGTTCACTCACTAGAACATTTCCCTCTCTATCCTTTATCAGCCTAACCTGCTGTACATCCTTTCCAGCTCTATCTCTCTGTTTAGCCAAACGATACAAGTCCTTTACTCCTTCTTTACTGTCCAGCCTCTCATACAGCTCATCATAGGCCTGAGCCTTTGCCTTTGCCACCATTCTTTTCACTATGCAACTAGCCTCACAGTACTCCTGCCTACTTCCTTCATCTCTCTGGTTATCCCACTTTTTCTTAGCTGCCTTCTTCTTCTGAATACTCTCCTGGACTTCCTCATTCCACCACCAACTTTCCTTGTCTTCTTTCCTCTGACCAGACGAAACACCCAACACATTTTTGCCAGTTTCTCTCAGCACCTTAGCTGTAGTTTCCCAATCCTCAGGTAGCTCCTCACTGCCCCCAAGGGCCTGTTGCAATTTTTCCCTGAACTGCCTGCAACCATCCTCCTCCTTCAGCTTCCACCATCTAATCTTTGGCTCTGTCTTCACTCTCTTCCTCTTCTTTGTTTCTAATCTCATTCTACAGACAACCACCCTATGTTGCCTTGCTACACTTTCCCCCTGGTACCACTTTACAACCTCCAATCTCCTTTAGGTGGCATCTCCTGCTAAGGATATAATCCATCTGTGTGCACCTCCCTCCACTCTTGTATGTCACCCTGTGTTATTCCCTCTTCTGAAAATACGTGTTCACCGCAGCCATTTCCATTCTCTTTGCAAAATCTACAACCATCTGACCTTCTGCATTTCTGTCTTTCACACCATACATACCCAGCACCTCTTCATCCCCTCTGTTCCCTTCACCAACATCTCCATTGAAGTCTGCACCAATCACCAATCTGTCCTCTCTAGGGACACCATCTACCACTTCATCCATCTTACTCCAAAATTCCTCTTTCTCCTCTAACTGACAACCAACCTGTGGTGCATATGAACTGACCACATTCAAAATTACACCATCAACCTCCAACTTCAGGCTCATGATCCTGTCTGACACTTTCTTTACATCCAGTACACTTTTCACAAGCTGTTCCTTTAGGATTATCCCTACTCCATTTCTATTCCTCTCTACACCATGATAGAACAGCTTGAATCCACCTCTAATGTTCCTGGCCTTGCTTCCTTTGCATCTGGTCTCCTGGACACACAGAATATCTACCTTCCTTCTCTCCATCATGTCTGCAAACTCTCTGCCTTTACCAGTCATTGTCCCCACGTTCAGAGTCCCTACTCTAACCTCCACACTCCTGCCTTTCCTTCTCTCTCGCTGCCTTCTAACCCGCCTTCCTCCTCTCCTCTTTGATGGTCTTCGACCTAAAATATTTTCTGTCACTAAAAGTATATATATATATATATTTTTTTTTTTGGAGATTTAGCTTTTATTTGCTGCTTTTGGGTAATCCCAATATACGGTATGCCTGGGATGTACAGCATTTAATGCCAGTTAAATGCCAACTAGCCTTATTCTCCCCTACTTTCAAACTATAATACTATTATTATTAATTCTACTGCCTTGATTGATCAAATTAGCCTTTGATTTTAGACCAAAATGGTCCAAATGGACAAGAATAAACCATTACAAACTTCAGTTCCTAAGATGATGGATACTGGATGCATTACATTTAACTGAAGTTGGTCTTGATAGCTATTGTACCTCGACTCATTGTCTCATTGAAGTTTCATCAGATACTTTTACTGTGTTGTGGTTTTAGGTTATTCTTCTCAGCACTCATATCACTGTAGTTGAGTTGGCACTGAGATCATTGGTGTGTGCCAGTAATGACCTGGTTCTGAATATGAGGCTCCAATTATCTGCTGCTTAGTCCTGTTCAGATACTGCTGAAGACGTGAGGGAGTTGTAGTCTCCAAATGAGTTGCTTGTACAATCCAAACACAATGTTTGTGGTAAACAAACGAGTAACGACTTATTAGCATTGCTGGCTTCTAATGACTGTTCCTTGCAGGTTTGACATCACAGCCTAATTAATTTCATAAATGTTAAATATGGAAAATGAATGTTGCCAAGGCCTTGCTTGGCTTCAGGCATGCTATTGGAGTCTGCCAACCACCCTCTAACAACAGTAAGAGTTTGAGTTATTGGGTAATTTGACAAATATTTGGGTGTTTAAATATTCATTTTGCTTTCCAGTTAGTTTTGGAAATGGGAGTCAGATGTGGGTTCTGGGCATCCACCTGTTATGGACTGTTGCTGAGGTTGCTTTGAGACTGCTGATAGACCAAAACAAACCAGAATACATTATGCTGCATTGTAAGCAGCCCCTAGATAACAGCCTAAACACCTGCCTTGCACTTCCACTCACTGGCCAAACTCTACCCTATTCATAATAGGTCAGCTTCTGACCACAAGACCACTGTTGGCCAAATATTATTTGAGTGGTGGACTATTCCTAGCACAGCAGTGACTTAAAGTACCAAAAAGGGTTCTTTGAGCAATGTCACCAGTTTTTGATCCTTAGGGAACCAGAAATTTGTGAGTGTGAAAAGCCTTTCAGAGATTTAACGAACCTTGCAATAATAACCCGGTTCTTTAACAGTATAGGGGAACCTTTATATGCACAGGTTCTTCACACTAGCAGATCTCATTTGTAAATGTGGTTCTCCAAAGATTCTTTAGGGGAACAAAGATGGTTCTTGTATGGAACCCTGTTTGACCTTTTTTAGAGAGTGGTAGTGGCATAGTAGTTTGTGTGGTACTTGTGTGAGTTTAGGCTGAAAGTGGTCCACCACCTCAACATATCATCCAAGAGCTCTGTGGTCAGAAACTGACCACTGATGAAGGGTTGGATGGCAAATTGTGCAGCAACAGATGAACAAGATACACCAGCAAAGTTGGGCCAAAATGAAAGAAATACTTTACCTAATGCTGCTAATGATCAATCTATTAACCACATGCAAGTTAGTCCCGGCTAGCTATATTGGCTTTTTTGGAGTAACTATATCGTCAATGAGGCATTCCAAATGAACTGGCAACCCTGCTGATGTAAAGTCTCATGAATTCAGAAGTGGTATTCGACTTCTTGATGATATTAGCTTTCTATCTTCCTTCTGCATTAGCCATAGCAGCCAAAAAACTATTTCCAACTGCCCAAACCCAAGTGTTCACCACAACAAGTGCTTGTGGTTTTTCAAAGATCCATCCGCCTTCAAAATGCATCATCATAAGGGGGGAATTTCTTGTCTTTAAACAGGAAAATCTCACTTTAGAGGCTACAGTGGCACCACCACAATGGGCAAGTAGGCATGTTTACAACAGATGAAGGAATGCTCACATTTTTCATGTTACCCAGAGTACCCCTTTAAGGCAAGCCAGCCACATCACTACCTCCAACAGCTTTGTACTTTAACCCAACATCCACTATCACACTGGAGACCATCCTTTCTTTCTTGTCTCCACTGCCCTCTGAAGCTGCTTTCAACATTTATGGGTCCAAACAACAGATTCAGCGATATCCGTTTTCTAGATGGGCTTCTGGAACAGTCATCCTTATGTTGCTATGGGATCACAGCAGGGCCCAGAAACCCAGGAGCACCTTATCAGGGCCTGTGCACACTGGCTTCCGCACACTGGCTCTTTACCATCATCGACAATGAGCTTCCCTCCACACGCATCCTGCTGGCTCTGCCGCTCGCTGGATCCCTCTGGTGGGAAGTGTGGATTTCTATTACAGGGCCAAACAATGCCGGATCTGGAAATTGCATTAAAGCACGATAATTCAATCCCCCAAATTCCCAGAAGCTATCTCTCTTGCCCTTTGCCAGCACATTTATTAGAGGAATTGCACATGTGCAACAAAGTGAGATGCATGATTCACAGATGATGAATTCCATGCAGAAGCAAGTGAAATACAGAGATCAAAATTCAGATATTGTGACCTAAAGTCAGATTATGGCTTTAAAGGTTTAAAGATTTAGTCTAAATGACCATTTTGAAACACTTTATGTGAATCCTGCCACATAACATCGACATAATCATGCCATAATCATGGTAGAAGTCATAAGCTGCGATGTCAGGTTATGACATTGTATTGGTATAAATGTTCTGTTCTTCAGTTAATGCTGTTCATTCAAATGCAATTCATTGCTCACCTGTGGTCCATGGCCCACAGGTTGAGAAACCCTTAGGCATTTTACAATTCACTTAAAAAAACAGCATCTTGTCAAGTGAAATGATCTTAATTCTAGTCGATGTGTCTAATGTTTCTTGTTTTGAGATGGTTGTGCAGTTATTATTGGATTATTTAGCTCATTTCTAGACATTTTTACCTGTTTGAAGTCATTTTATTAAGTTCAATTATCTCACTATACTGGCAGATAATTTGCTGGTTTCAAGCACATTTCTTAAAACAAGCAATATCATCTGCCAATATAGTGAGAAAACTTCACTTAATAAAATTAAAACAAGTACAAATGTTTGGAAATAAGTCACCTTAAAATAAGCTCACAACAATCTCAACAGGAGAAATACTGGGTGTATCGACTAGATCTTTAGGTAATTTTACTTGACAAGATACTGTTTTTTCAAGCTACTGTTTTCTTGCATGTATTTTTGATTTATAAATATGTTGTTCAATGTTTATGCATTCCTATGAAGTTCTTGTGTAGGCAGCCTTCAAGCGTTATAAACCAAATTCAGCATGTGGCAAAATAAGCATCTGACAAATTTCATCACAATTACTAATGAGAATAACATGACGAAACCTGTCATGGCAACTTGGGAGAGCATATGACATCTCCTATGACATATTTATAGCATGGTTATGTCAATGGTTCAAGTAACGTGTTCTCACGCACACTATCTAACCCGCTTATCCTCATGGGTCAACGGAGGCTATCCCAGCACTGTTTGGACAGTGAAAGTAAAACCACACAGACACGGAGAGAGCATGCAAACTCCAAACAGAAAGGACCTTGGTTGTCCGGCTGGGGAATCGAACCCTGACCATTCTTGCTATGAGGTGACAGCACCACCATGCTGCACTTAATGAATAGCAATTATATCTTTTACAGCAAAACAACATTAATAATTCAACGTATTACATCCATGTCTTCATTACACATGCACACACACACCATAATTACCCACCATATCAGTCTTTCTCCTTGTAATGTTTCTGACTGACCTTACTTTCACGTCTCCTGGTACAGAGGCAGAGTAAACTTGCCCTGGGCAGGCTGTACTTCACAGCTCCGCTGGGACAGGCATGATGGATAGAGGCTGCATATAGAAAACCCATATTGCTTCATGTTTGAGAACGAGCATGTGTGTGGTTTACGAGCGTATGCTTTTATTTTATGAGGTTTTTGCCCAAGATTGTTTTATGTGTGTGTGTGCATACATATGCTGATGTGTGAGAATATACAGAGCACATATGCTTGCAGATGTGGACTGCGAGTGTGAACAGAATACGCAATAGTCCGGCATAAACCGTCAGTATAAGTTGAATTTGACAGACGTGAATCTGAGGAGGCCATATGGAGCCAGGGTCTCCAGAGTGCTGCCTAAGCATGAACCTCCCTGCCCATATGCTTGCAGTGGTCTGGATTTTACAGGTGAAAACAGATGTGGATGCATATTTTAGTAGGTGTAAGAATATTCATGGCTGATGTATAGAAATGTATATCGCTGCTATTAGAATTTTGGAGATACACTATATTGTCAAAGTATTTGGTCATCTGCCTTCACACGCATATGAACTTGAGTGAGATCCTATTCTTAATCCATAGGGTTTAATATGAAGTCAGCCCACCCTTTGCAGCTACAACAGCTTCAACTCTTTTGGGAAAGCTTTCCACAAGGTTTAGGTGTGTTTATGGGAATTTTCTTCCAGAAGTGCATTTGTGAGGTCAGACACTGATGTTGGATGAGAAGGCCTGGCTCGCAGTCTCTGCTCTAATTCATCCCAAAGGTGTTCTAACCGGTTGAGGTCAGGACTCTGTGCAGGCCTGTCAAGTTCTTCCACACCAAACTTGCCCATCCATGTCGTTATGGACCTGCTTTGTGCACTGGTGAGCAGTCATGTTTGAACAGGAAGGGGCCGTCCCCAAACTGTTCTCACAAAGTTGGGAGCATGAAACTGTCCAAAATCTCTTGGTCCTGAAGCATGAAGAGTTCCTTTCACTGGAACTAAGGGGCCGAGCCCAACTCCTGAAAAACAATTGCACATCATAATCCCCCCTCCACCAAACTTTACATTTGGCATAGTGCAGTCAGATAAGTACCGTTCTCCTGGCAACCGCCAAACCCAGACTCGTCCATTGCACTTGGTGATATAAGACTTGGATGCAGCTGCTCGGCCATGGAGACCCATTCCATGAAGCTCTCTACGCTGTTCTTGAGCTAATCTGAAGGCCACATGAAGTTTGGAGGTCTGTAGTGATTGACTCTGCAGAAAGTTGCCGACCCCTGAGCACTATGCCCCTCAGCATCGGCCGACCCTGCTCTGTCATTTTACGTGGCCAACCACTTTGTGGCTGAGTTGCTGTCGTTCCCAATCGCTTCCACTTTGTTATAATCAGTCGACTGTGGAATATTTAGTAGTGAGGAAATTTCACAACTGGACTTGTTGCACAGATGGCATCCCATTTTGGCCCAAAAATTGCAATTAATTTGTTTTCAAGTACTATTCTGAGCACCACAATGCTGCCTTTTTCAGTTTGACAGAATTTATGATTTTATACCCAGCATGCATTATGCAAATATTTCATACTATCATTGGGAAACCCCCCTATAGCAATAAGAAAATGCACTGTAGCATTTGGTTTCTTAATGTTAGCCATCTACTGCATTAGCTATCTACCAATAAAATACCTTCAAATAAATGCCCCAAAGTGGTTTTCCCACCATCAAGATACATCACTAGAAGAGGATGATCTTCAAACCACAAAATCTCACTCTAGAATCTACTGTGGGGGTTGAGTAGACATGTTTACAACATATCGCTGTTGTTGGAAGAAAACCTCCAAAATCTCCAAAATGGAAACTTTACAGGAAAAGAAAAAAACATACTTTACTTTTAATGAAACTCAATGGAAGCAGACGTTTTTCCCAAGTAATTTTGGTTCATTTCTTTTGGTCCATTTATCATGAAATTTACACACAGTGTAAAGAGCAACAGGCGTTTTCAAATAACATCAAAAACTGAAAAACAACCAAAATTGAGATACGAGGTTTTCTTCCAACAACAGCGACATGTACTCATGGTTACATTTTTCATTGTGGCCAAAATGCCCCTTTAATGTCATGTGCTCAAAAAAAAAGAACTTAATTTAAAGCTATGATCAGGAATTTCCAAGTTGCTTTAGCCTGCTCAGATATGAAATAGCTTCTCAACTTTCCACGGTTGCCCTCTTGCCTTTTGAGTAGACCAGGCTGACGCAGATATAATGTATATATTACATCTTGAAACAGGAATGCCAGCACAAGGTCAAAGCCATTTGGGTGTAAATGAATTGAGTGCTTGTTTATTTCCAATAATATGAGCACTGCAGTTCTTTCTCCATCATCAATTTGCCCGTCCATCGATTAAAAGCCAGTCTGCGACGCTTGGGCACCCAGGTTGCTCTGATTCAACAGCATCTTCCCCCTCCAGTGCAGACGGTGATTATCAGACCTCCATTGAACTCTATTAAATGATGTGTAATTGCCCGGTAAGAGTCGCCTTTGTTCGCATCGCCGTCAGCAGGATCTCTCCAGGGAATCGTTGCAACACGGTCAAATCGATTTCTCCTCCCTTTGTATTTTTTTTTCTTGTTCAAATGCTCAGGGGACCTTACGTTGGGTCCCATCCTGACTGCCCAAGACCTACTCTATGGTCAATATTCACTTCACTGGTTAGCCCGACTACATTTGAGCGCTTACAGGCACTATTGCATTTCTCTGAATGTTGAATATGCAGCTAGAATGCTCCATTGGGTTGGGCAAAAATCCATCAACAGATATTAACACAGGCACCGCTCAATGGAAATGTATTGAAATGAACTACAAAATATTGTAACCACAATAAACTGGTGGTGAAATAGATAGCAGCTGGATTCAGGGGCTCTGAAACTTCATAGATGTTGCATATATCACCCAGAAGAAGTTTGGTTTATTCAATGAAATTAAAGTTCTTTCATAATGACAGGACAGTATTTGCTTTCAATAGAGTTATTTCTTAATGACAAAGAGTGATACATTTATTAGTGTCACGCTCTGTGATGGACTGGCGACCCCGTGGCCCAGGAGGATAAGCGGCATAAACAATCTGTGAGTATGTGTTATTAGTAATGCAATGAGCTTTAACCTCATATTATAACTATGATTAACTTTTCTTTTAGTTAATTCATTTCATTTTGAATATACAGTATCTCACAGAAGTGAGCGCACCCCTCACATTTCTGCACATATTTTATTATTTCTTTTCATGGGATGACACTATAGAAATGAAACTTGGATATAACAAAGTAGTCAGTATGCAGCTTGTATAGCAGTGCAGATTTACTGTCCTCTGAAAAGAACTCAACACACAGCCGTTAATGTCTAAATAGCTGGCAGCCCAAGTGAGTACTCACTCCTCAGTAACTAGCCTGTAAAAATACTTTCAAATTGATAATCAAATGAAGTGCATGACTCCTTTGTTTGTAAAATGGACGAAGATGTAATGGCTACTGTCACAACCAGGATTGGGAAGTAACAGAATACATGTTTTGGGAATGAGTGTTCATCCATCCATCTTCTAAGCCCCTTCTCCCTCAGGGTAGCGGGGGGGTGCTGGAGCCTATCCCAGCGGTCACTGGGCGGAAGGCAAGATAGACCCTGGACAGGTCACCAGTCCATCGCAGGGCAGACAGACAGACGCAGACAAGGGCAATTTAGCATGTCCAATCTGCCTGACTGCATGTCTTTGGACTGTGGGAAGAAACATACAAACTCCACACATACAGGATCCTGGTCACCCGTCCGGGGAATCGAACCCAGATCCTCCTCGCTGTGAGGCAACAGCGCTACCCACCACACCACCGTGCCGCCAGAACGAGTGCTCAGAATTTAGAAATTAAGTATCTGTGCTCAGTCCACGTTACATTTTGTAAAGGTAGCGTTCAGAATACAATAAAGCCTGAGTAGATTGATAAATAGCCAGTTTTCACAGTTTCAATTACTTATAGGGCTTTTCCACTAAACATATACCAAGAATAATTATATGGAAAAAAACTACCAACCAGTAACTGTGAAGAACAATGTATTATGAATATTGTAGTTTTTATGTATTGTAATGGAATATATTCATGTGTATTAAAAGCATATAACAAACCTGCATCACCATAAGGAGCTTTGAAGGAATCATTTTTGTTACAGTGCACAAATTTAGCATTTTACGTTCATTTCATACAGCCCAGGTTTTATTATTACTTACTTATGTTTCATCAGTTCATCTTTATATATGGTAATGTTATGATTCTGTGCAAATTACAGAAAAAACATTCAAATAGTCCAAAGCTACCAAGTGGCATGAAAAACTAAATGCAGATGATCGTATATCTGTGTGCGCTCCCACTCGGTCTTCTACACAATAATTTGATGCATGAAGATCCCAACTGATTTGTCTTCATTACAGTGTCTCCTGGGATAAAATAAAGGGATGGGAATAAAAGGGGGGGGTAGAGAAAAAAAAAACCCTGCTGCTCTGTTGACAAATCACTTGTGTAATGAGAACAAATTGGAGTTTCTCGTGAAAGAAACATGGGCCTGAAGTGAAGCTCTCCGGAGGATTTGGCAATTAAAAGCATAGGTTAAAGTTAATATTATGTATTTTTCTTCCTTAAATTAAACAGGCTGAGAGAAATTGGCCGAGCCTAGTGAAGTACTTACCTTGTTGTGAGTTCTCTAGGGATTTCGTCCTGCTCTGCTCTGGCCTACACTAATTTACATAGGCATGTCCCTTGAGAAAGATATCTATGCATTACATATTCTGTACCACGTAACAGTTAGAAAGGTGAAAGGCCTGACTGTCACATACCAAACAAACCAATACATTGACCCCCCCCAAGCTTAATGTTCTCGGTATATTGGGTTCTTGGGAAGTTTCTCAGGACTATAATGAGCAAGTATAAAAAGACATGTATGATATAAGTATCAGCTGAGAGGAATTGATGGTGGATTGTTTGTGGAATTGGATTTGCGGCTGATGGCAATTTATGAAGAACATTCAGAAGCAACTCCATTTATCTGAATCTGTTCAAAGCATTTAGAGTGAAGAGAGTCTAGACAGATCTTTTCTCTCTCTCTCTCTCTCTCTCTCTCTCTCTCTCGCTCTCTCTCTCTCTCTCTCTCGTTTAGGTGCAGCAGGGGCAATCCTTTTCTGTGTTGGACTAAAGCTTGTAACTCTGACTATGAAAATGCTCCCAGAACTGGGAACTCCTACTTGGAATGTCAAGACAGGGTTATCAATGAGTTTAGCGTATGACATCATCGGAATTGGATCAAGAATGTTAATTCAAAAACACTCTTACTGGCTGTTGAGGTTATTTTGGCAGCACTTTACTTCATAGCATGGTAATAAGTAGGTAATTATATGGTAATAATGTGGTAATAATGTGGTAATATTATGGTAACAAGTGGTACTTCCAAAAAAAGGCATAATTATAAATAATAAGTTAAGATAGATAGAGATAAACATGTGTAAGGATATATATTGCAGTATTGTGGTTGATTCCCATCACTGCATCACTGAAGCGCTGGATTTTGGAACTTTTTGCCAAATCTGTGGGTGACAGTAATTTGTCTACTGGTAACAGGAACATGTGATCTTGCATCTTCCAGCCTCTGTTCTATTCTATGTAATCTCACTATATTTAACTCATCTATTCCTCGGTAACAATGCATATGTGTAGGTGGACCTACATGTGAAATTAGTAGTATAGCCATGAATGATTGTAATGCAATAATTCTGTCATCATTTTAGTGCAGTTTCCCACATTATTTTAAACAAAAACTGATGATATCACCTGATGTGAGATGCAATAAGATGGAAAGAAGTATGTTTGCATTTTATGATCCCAATAACATTGTAATTAAAGCCTGTAACCATGTCTGTACATCACACTGTGGCTGAATATTTAAACACATAATAGGCAAAGAACAAAGCAGAAACAAGTGAGTTAGTATTTTACAGCTTGATTTCAGCGTCAGTCTTTTTGATGTGAACAACTCAAAATTTATACAACTCTATAAAGATTTGAAAGACTTAAGGAGATATATAATTAAACAGATATTACACTGTAAGAGCTGGACATTGATTTTATACATCCTAGTAAAAAAATAAAAGGGATAAAGGTTTGTTATTGTTATTTTTCCATACTAGTTACCATGACAATTACTAAATTTGCTTTACCGATTGTAATAAATGATTAATGACATGGTAATAATATGGTAACAAGTTCTACTAAGCTAAACATGATAAGATCTACTTATCAATGAATAAATGAGAAGATTTATCTTCTACTAAGATAAAAATGATACAAAATAACTCTTTACTAACAACTCGAAAATGATCATTTTTAGCTTAGCTTGTTACCATATTATTACCGTGTCATTAATCATTTATTACAATCTGTAAAGCAAATTGCTACTGCTATTTCTTTGCTCCTTGTAGCCCACTAGCTACACATGTTTATTCAGTGTATCCCATGCATTTACTCAGTCTGTCATTTTACAGGATTTGTTCATCCTCTGTGTTTTTACTTATGTTGTCACATAATGTAGGAAACCAGTTAGCTTTTTAGATGCAAACTCTATTCACATCAGATAACATTGCATTTGGACTGGACAACCTTTGTATTATTATAGGTTTCACAGCTACAATCCCTTCTGTACAGCAAGGTAAATTCTTCTGCTTTTTGCTAAACACTGAAGACATTTGGGTTTGAGGCCAAAAGAAGAAAATGGGACAGATCAGAATTTCAGCTTTTATAACTTGATATTTAAAGCTCAGTTCTAATACAATTAATAAAACAGCACAAAGAGAGGAAATGCAGTGTTTTACCATATTAACTTTATTGTTATAGGTTGATATACATTCATTATGAAATTAAAGTCTAGAACACATTTCCAAAAAAAGCTGGAACAGCTAGGAACATTGTGAAATGTTCAAAAAGCACTCATGCTTAAATTTGAATAGTGTAACGCTGGGGAGCGACGATGAGGCAGACGTATATGCTGAGAGAAGCAAGATTTATTAGGTGCAAATCCATAATCAGGGTCTAGACAGTCCAGGGTCAAAGAGCAAACACAGAGAGATCGAGGTACAGACATAACTAAAAGCAAAACAGACTAAACACACAATGGAGGCCAGAAGATCAAACACCATAAAATACAATACCAAGACCAGTAAACTAACAGGGGAAAACACAGGAATAACAAGGGTTAACAATACACAGGTGAAAACAATCAAGGGTGGAGTCTAGAAACAAGGGGGCAGAACAGGGAAGAAACAAAACAAGGAAGCACATGGACAAGACCAAAAGATGAACACAAGCACTGGGAGGGGCCAATCGTGACATCCCTGAAAGACATAGTCTTCTATGATAGGATGAAGGATGGGTTTAGGGTCACCCTTTTGCCAGAAATGCATCAGCAAAAAATCCAACAACTTAAAACTTTCCTCAACCAAGGGTGCAAAGCATTTTGGTATTTCACCCTCTACAGCGCATAATCTCTTCAGAAGATTTAGGGAGAGAGAAATCTCTGTGCATGAAGGATGCCAAAAACCACAAATGAAAGCCCATGATGTTTAGTCTCTCAGATGACACTGCATTTAAAACCAGCATGTTTTTGTGACAGATATCACTGCATATGTTCAGGGATATTTTAACAAATGCGACATTGAAAGGCATATATATCGCTGCTGTCTGAAGAAAACCTTGTATCTCAATTTTTATCATTTTCCAGTTTTTGACATTGTTTGAAAATGCCTGTTGTCCTTTACACTGTGTGTAAATTGTGAAGAATGGACCAAAAATAACAGCCCAAAATGATTAGGAAAAAATTCAGGTTCCATTGACTTCCATTTACATACATACATTTACTACATACATAAAACCTTATTAGGTACCCCTTGCTAGTAAGAGGTTGGACCCCCTTTTGCCTTCAGAATTGCCTTAATTCTTTGTGCCATATTTTCAACAAGGTGTTGGAAACGTTCCTCAGAGATTTTGGTTGGTTATTTGAGTTCCTGTTGTCTTTCTATCATCTGGAACCAGTCTGCCCATTCTCCTCTGACCTCTCACATCAACAAGGTATTTTCGTCCACACAACTGACCGCTCACTGGATATTTCCTCTTTTTCGGACCGTTCTCTGTAAACCCTAGAGATGGTTGTGTGTGAAAATCCCAGTAGATCAGCAGTTTCTGAAATACTCAGACCAGCCCACCTGGCACCAACAACCACGCCACGTTCAAAGTCCCTTAAATCCCCTTCCTTCCCCATTCTGATGCTCGGTCTGCACTTCAGCAAGTTGTCTTGACCACCTCTACATGCCTAAATGCATTGAGTTGTAGCTGTGTGATTGGCCGATTAGCTATTTGTGTTAACATGCAATTGAACAGTTGAACAATTGAACAGAATAAAGTGGCCGGTGAGTATATATATATATATATATATATATATATATGTACCATGGCTTTTGATGTACAAAAGGGCCCGGAGATCACGAGCATCCAGTAGAATTTTTATGGCCTTGACCCTTACGCACAGCGATTGTTCCAGATTCTCTGAATCTTTTGATGATGTTATGCATGGTTGATGATGATAACTTAAAAGTCTTTGCTATTTTATGCTGGGTAACACCATTCTGGTATTGCTGCACTATCTTTCTGCGCAACAATGGTGGAATTGGTGATCCTCTTACCATCTTGGCTTCTGAGAGACACTGACACTGACACTCTGAGAAGCTCTTTTTATACCCAATCATTTTGTCAATTGAGCTAATTAGTGTTAATTGGTCTTCCAGCTGTTTGTTATATGCTCAATTTCCTTTTTCCAGCCACTTATTGCTACTTGTCCCAACTTTTTTGGAATTTGTTGACACTGTGAAATTTTGATTCAATATATTTTTCCTTTAAAATGTTACATTTACTCAGATTAAACTTTTGATCTTTCATCTAGGTTCTATTACGAATAAAATATTGACATTTGCCATCTCAACATCATTGCATTCAGTTTTTATTCACAATTTGTTTAGTGTCCCAACTTTTTTGGAATCCGGTTTGTATATACATAGATATACTACAGCTTGAACTCAGTACAATGCTCTGTTTGGGTGTCATTCCTATATAAAGTGTTACTATTCTTACTACTAATCAGGTTGAAACCCAAAATTTCACATTCACATTGTAGACTTCACCATCATACTGAGTCCACAATGTAGCACAGCCCAACGTTCTCAATTAGTCACAGTCATAGGGTGATGCAACCATGACCGGTGTAATACATTCCGGAACATTCTCTGTATCCCAGTATCCTAGTTCCTTATCTCAGGTGCTGGGATAATTCAGATAAAGTGGGATAAGCTGGGCCATGTCCTGTGGACTTCTATATGGGAAAGATAACTCCCTGTTCAAGCTCGCCAACCCAGTTACCAAGGTTACCAAGGCACATCACCTGGAGACCACATTAAGCCACAACTCCAAACGAGAGATGCAGTGAGGGAGAAAAAAAATCTGAAAAATAATCTGAAAAAAGTATCCCCTGCTCTTCTGTTTCTCCTTCTTAGTTCTTCACGTTCAGTTCTCTCATTAGGTCAAGAGGAACTGCAACGTCCCTGGGCTAGTATTGCGCTAATGAAAAGTAATTAGAATAATTTACTGTGAGCTGGGACACTGCAGGCTTTGTGTGGATCCTGATTAATGGTGCACACTAATGTGGGAGCATGGATCGAGTAGAGATGGAGCATCAGGCAACTATGCTTCCATGGGAACTGTGACTTGCAACTATACTATGTGGCCAAAAATATGTGGACACATGTTTAAGGGTGTATACAATCAAGCGCATAGCCATGCAATCATGTAGACAAAAACTGGCAGTGGAAAGGGTTGTGATGAAGGACTTAATGACTTTAAATGTGGCACCATCATAGGAGGCCACCTTTACTACAGTCAACACTCAACTTTTAAGGCTATTATTGTGAAATGAAAACATTGAGGAGCAACAACAGCTTAGCCACAAACTAGTTGACCACTCAAACTCACAGAGTGCTGCTGCTGAATGTTGATGTGCACAGCACAAATCTGGATTTGGCAGATCTCAGGAGAAATGCATATTGCCAACTGTAAAGTTTGGTGGAGGAGGGATAATGGGCTGGGGCTGTTTTTCAGAGTTTGGCCCCCTAGTTCCAGTGTAAGGTCAATTTGTGTGGAATAATAGGCTTCCAATTTTTTGACAATAGTTTGTTGAAGACCCTTTCCTGTTCCAGAATGATTGTGCTCCATAAAGACATGATTTGACGAATTTGATGTGGAGGAACTTCAGTGACTTGCACAGAGCCCTGACCTCAAACCCATTGAACGCCTTTCAGATGAACTACAATATCAATTCTGAGCAAAACCTTCTTGTCCAACCTCAGTGCTCGACCTCACCAATGTGTTTTTTCAATTAACGTATCGTATTTACTGCGTGTAGCAGTTCAGTTCAGCTCTTTAGGCTCATTATTTAAGGCTAACACATTCTTAGTAGGGGCTTCCTTGTAAAAAAAGAAATGTCTGCAACTAATAAGACTAAACTGAAACTAGTGAAGACTCGAGACTTGACACTAGAGACTTGAGACTCAGAAGGGAGAAAGGAAATGAGAAATGTATCATTAGTCAAATTCAAGGAATATTGCTTCTAAAATGCTAACAAGGCTCACAGCACATTAGAAGTGTTAAGGACCTGTTAGCACTATAGCTGCTTCCCTTCTTTGCTGTACGTTAGCATTGTTGGTTAGCTGTGGATTTCTCAGAACCACTTTTAGAGCTAGACAAATGGGTTGATTCATATTGATGATTTACAGCGATTAACATGCAAGTCCTTAATGCATTTTCATACTAATTTCAAATTCCCCTAGTCCATAATGAGCATGCCACTGGCTAAGCTACTGTGCCATGATTAATGACAATAGGCGAAAGCAAATTTGAGCACATTTGTAAAGTGCGATTGAATGTAATTAAGTACGATAAATTGTATATTCAACTTGATTAACTCTCTTAACTGCTTACAAATTGGACACCGCTAGTTCATGGCCAAGTCGTCAGTCAGATATAGTGCGAGTACATGAGTTTACCTCAGATGCATTAATGTGCAGAAATTTGCCAATATTTGACCACATGAACAATAAGACAGGCAACCAAAATGACTATTATCATCACATCTAAAGCGCATTTCTCTCCACCATGGTTAAGAGAGATGGAGACAGAGAGAGAGAACGACAGAGAGAGCATTTCAAGGCCATAGTGTCCTTCAGCCGGCGATGCAGCTTCAGGCAGCAGTGGAGGGTATCGAGACGCTATGTGTGGGGGGTTTGTTTGGTGTGCTGTAGTGTAGCCCTGCATGAAGACTGGAATATTTACTGCGAACACAGACAGAACCTTTCCATTTGAACAAATACTCTGTGACATTGGATATATAATTCATTCCCTTAAGAGTGAGAGAAGCGCAACAGAAGAAAGAGCGAGACAGCCCCCACCACCCAGATACCACACACAGTGGAGACAGCAACCTTGGAGGGTACACAGGAATAAATATGAAAAAAAAAAATTGCCTATAAAGAGCATCTCTCATCAGATTCATGGTATGGAGTCGATTCTGCAAGGCACAATAAGAAGGTGGAGGGTCTAACAGACTGTAAGGCCCAACTTGAGCCTAATATGAGAGAATAACTGCTTGAAACTATAACGCAATTGCTTCTATGATGAGAGCAGTGTGTCTCCAAAGGACTGAGTTCTTAAAGATAAAGGCCTTTCACAAACAATACATACAATCGCACTGTCTTAACCCAAATGAAGTCATGCTTAACCCTCTACTACACAATGTTGCCTCAGGGCAACGAACCCATTTTCCTCACTTAACAATAACATGATCTATATTTAAAAGCAGTGACAGGGAACAGAAAAAGCATGCTCCTTACCATGCTATCTTTTAGTGGGCACAATTTAACCTCTTTTTTAACATTCTGTATCATTTTGTTTCTGTTATGAGATTTTGCAGAAATATGTTTGTTGTCTGGAAGCAACTTTGTGAGACAGTGGAATGCATTTAGCCAGTCACAAGCCAGGTCTCACCACTTCAGGGAACATGGCTCTATATCATTTCTTCCTACTGCAACATACCCCAAAATGACCCCTGCACACATTATTAAAAAATGTTTTGATGTTTAATAATCAGGTCCATTTTATGCAAGAAAAGTGAATAAAATCTATCTATCTATCTATCTATCTATCTATCTATCTATCTATCTATCTATCTATCTATCTATCTATCTAGCTATCTATATATATATATATATATATATATGTATATCTTTAATTGCTGTCATAACACATGCAGTAGAGGGTTAATCACTTAGTCACACTAAGGTTGGAGACCTCTCTGGTGGACTTCCTGTAACATAAAGAACATTTTATAACATCAGTTGTGCTTTGGACATAAAAGTGGATGAGACCTAAATATCAAGTCAGACCTTTTTTTGAGGCTCCCACTGTGACCTTAGAGGGCAGTCCTCGGCTGCAGGTTAGGGAACCAGCCTCATGACTGGAAGATCGCCGGTTTGATCTCCAGAGCTGAAAGCACATGACTGAGGTGTCCTTGAGCAAGACACCTAACCTCCAACCGCTCCCCGGGTGCTGTGGATTGGGCTGCCCACTGCTCCGGGCAAGTGTGCTCACTGCCCCCTAGTGTGTGTGTGCTCACTAGAGTGTATGTGGCGTTTCACTTCACAGATGGGTTAAATGCGGAGATGAAATTTCCCCGTTATGGGACTAAAAAGGGTCACTTAATCTTAATCTAATCTAATTTAATACGTAAAGGTGCATGACGCATTGCAGAAAACTTCCACAAACTGCTGTGTGACTGCATTTCCACCTGGACCAGCAGTGTTAGCATTGTTCTCCTTTATTCCCTAAGAAAACGACAGGCCAATAACTTTTGTGTTTTTAACAGTTTTGAACTGTTGGCTTGTGTTAGAGAAGAAAAGAACTTGAGTCTATTAGTGTGTGTATATTAATCACTTCTTGAACCAATTACTTGAGATCCTACAGATTGACTAAATAGATGATTACAACAACAGCTAAAGGTATAAAGTATTACTTTATATTCATAATATCACCAACTTTCAGTTGTCTGGTGTTCATATAATCCAATGTAATGCCCACAGGAAGGTCTGTAGAAAATACAACCCAGTAGAAACTCATTTTTCCAGTTGCAGAAATTTCATCATGTTTAATGATTTGAACTAATTCTGTCTAAATAGGGTTTATGACGTACTGTTTTCTGTAAAAATGGGTCTTCCTTTAATAAAAAACAATAGTGGCAGCAATATTGAAGCCATACATTTGTCCATTTTTAAAGAAACACATGAACATGTCTATTTAGGATTACTTAATAATGATAAAGTTTAGGGAAATGTGTGATGATTTAGGCATGTGGCAGCCCTATCCGCAGTGCCCAGGGAACAGTTGGGGGTTAGGTGTCTTGCTCAAGGGCACTTCAGTCACATACTGCTGGCTCAGGCGATTGAACCAGCGACTTTCTGGTCACAGGGCTGGTTCTCTAAGTTTCAGCCCATGATTGCCCCAAAATTGGTACTTAAGCTAGCTTCGATTGCTAGTTAGCTACCCTGACAGCTAAAGGAAAATATTTTCAGACACCAAAAAGTCTCGGCTGGTCGACTACATACGATGTGAGAAGAAATTAAAATAGCAGTTGAACGTATTGCACCTGTACATTGACATTACCCAGTGGTCTATGTTCACATGTATCCTATATAGCCCCTTCACCAAGCTTTGATTGTCTCTTAGGGAGGCCATGGGGAGGTGAAAGTGAGTGTGAGGATGTGCGTGTTATGAAATGTGCATGTACTGTATGAATGGGGTGAAGGAGAAAGCTGATGCTTGTCTCCATCTGTCATTCTCAAAAAGAGTGAGATTTTTAGCCCTTGTCAATCCCAGCAGGGGACGATGTGTGTATGTGAGTGAGAATAAATGTTCCTGCTTTTAGAGCCCATCTCTGTGACTAGTGACCCAGTAGACAGGTGGCACTCTCTGAGAGAGTGAGACAGCAACGACAAGGAGGCTCTGCGACTACAAAAGAGAACATATGCCACATCTCAGAAAGGGAGAAACATGGTGGCTCAGAACTGTGGAGTGACAGAAAGGGTCCTTAAATGTACACACTAGTTTGTATTCTTGTCTTTGTAGAGTGTTTTCACTGCCTTTCGTATGAATGTAGCTAAATAATGCTAATCCAAATTTTGGTTCATGAGTTTTAAAACGAGGAACCAAAAATTTGGTAATAAAACTTTGGGCAATCAGATAAATATCTATAGCTACAGTACTGGGCAAATTTTTTAGGCATCTAAGCAAATTTTTAAACAGTTTCCCTCAGCAGTGAGTTTATCACGATATACATTAGAATAAAGTCAAATTCATAATTCACATAAACATAAAAACAATAAAAAGCAACAAGGAAAAACAATTTTTCCTTGACACCTTCACAGCAGCCGCAGAGACTTTATCATCATCTACATCATGAGCACAATTTACTGAAGCACTGATTGGTCAAACCAGACCAATATATAAACCAGACCATAACTAACGTGGCGTGGTTGTTGGTGCCAGACGGGCTGGTCTGAGTATTTCAAAAACTGCTGATCTACTGGGATTTTCACGCACAACCATCTCTAGGGTTTACAGAGAACGGTCCAAAAAGAGGAAATATCCAGTGAGCGGTCAGTTGTGTGGACGAAATTGCCTTGTTGGTGTGAGAGGTCAGAGGAGAATGGGCAGACTGGTTCCAGATGAAGGAAAGGTAACAGGAACTCAAATAACCAACCAGAATCTCTGAGGAACGTTTCCAACACCTTGTTGAAAGTATGACACGAAGAATTAAGGCAGGTCTGAAGGCAAAAGTGGGTCCAACCTTTTACTAGCAATAAAGTGGCTGGTGAGTGGATATATATATATATATATATATATATATATTCATCATTAATTAATATTCTATAAATTTTGTTTATTCAAATATTAACACTTTTCTCAGCAAATAAACACAAACTAGACAAATAAGTAGATTTTGAAAATGTGTCTTGGGTGCCTAGGACTTTTGAACAGTACTGTACATCACCGCCAGGAACTTTGTGTCCAATGTCTTTTGTCCACATGTGGGTGCTGTGTGATAATGCTGTCTGCTGTGAAGACCCGTTGCATAACATTTGTCTCAGAGACTTTGTTATGAGGCACGGAACCTGCTTATGCTCCACTCATACATCCAGCAGGTCATTATTAAAGTAGTTGCAAATAAATGGATGGGAGTTGGAGATAATTATGTCGGCTGAAAAATCTCATTTTTAAAGCTATATAGGGCTGTGTCAGGGCACAAAAGAATGGCTGAACAAGTCCTGCTTGTGTTTTAGCAGCACAACAGTTGGTGAGGTCACTTCACAGCATTAACTTAGAATGAATTAGAATTAAGGACCATTTGTCTCTGTTTTTTTAAATTAGACCTCTGCATTTAACCCATCCGTGCAGTGAAACACCCACATACATGCACACTAGTGAACACACACACTAGGGGGCAGTGAGCACACTAACCTGGAGCAGTGAGCAGCCCTATCCACGGTGCCCGGGGAGCAACTGGGGGTTAGGTGTCTTGCTCAAGGGCACTTCAGGCATGGACTGTCAGCCAAGGGGAACGAACCAGCAACCTTCCGGTCACAGGGCTGGTTCCCCAACCACCAGCCCACGACTGCCCCTAACTTAAACAGTGCATGGCTACTGAAGATTCTGAACAAATGGAAACAGCATAAATTAAAAAGAAAAACCTCAGGTTACAGGTAAACGATTCAGAAATTTGGTCACGCTTTAGCCCCCTCAACATGTCTGCCTTCCGCATCCCTGCATCCCTACTGACAACAGAATGGGATGTATACTTCGAGACATTTCTGCCCTCACTGTAAAAATGTTTTAATTCAGTGTTTTAACTTAAAAAACAAAGTAACCTCAACATTGCCTTAAAATGTTGAGTTCATCGAACTTCTAATAGTAAATTAATAGAACAATAGTCTGTGTTTTATATTCTATTAACTTATTATTTAAAGTTCAACGAGCTCAACATTTCAAAACGACCAGCTTACTTCATTTTTCCATTTTTTAAAAGTTAAAACACTGAATTTTTTTACAAGTTTTAGAGCTGCTGTGGTCATCATGAACTCATACATTTCAAATATATTCTGTTCTTATTCAAATTGGCAACTCTTGTGTTGGAAAAACGTTTAAACCAGCTCAATATTTTGACGCACTACAATCCCTCCTCCCTTGTTTAGCCATACATTACTTTTATTAAACTCAGAACAAAAAATCAAGGGAATAATGATCAACCAATCCAATTATTGATTTATTTTTTCAATTCTTCTCATCTGACTGGCCTTTGATAGCACTGTCACCTCTTCTTTTCCATCTACAGGTTGAGGAATGGCGGGATATAAAATTGCAACATGATCTGACCCTTTTAACGACAATTACTTACAAGACTGTATGGCAAATAATGGTGTCATTGTTTCCAAATACTGAAGAGAAATATAAGAACAAAGAATTGAGCCGTCAATTAATGTTATTTTTATTTTTGACTACGGAGTGACGTTTCTTCAATTTCTAAAACTAATTAGCTAGTAGTGGTTGGTGTAGTGGATAACACAGGCAGGCATCCTACACTATACCAATAAAAGTCCAGCTGTGTAAAAAATTGCTCTGGATTTATAAATGTAAATATATCTGCTAATGCAACTGACTATGTGTCTGTATTTTCCAACGATTTTCATGAATATCTTTCAGAATCTTTGAAAGGCTCTGCATGCAGTAGTATGCTCCATTGTTATTGCTTGGCCAGTCAATTATGTAATCAGCGATTGCTAGACTAATCATCAGATTGCTAGATTACTCAATTATTAATATAATAAACAGTGACAGCCCTATGCTGGATACATATTTGGATACAAATGTAAAATGAATGGCAACTTAATTTAATAAGCAGAAACGGCAACTCTTATTATCCCTCTGGATAATGAATTTCCAAGAGCGCAGAGTTTCTCTTGTGAGGTTAGGATGTCTAAAACTTCTCCCTTTGTGGAGAAAAAACATCTCGCTTTCTCCCACTAACCTTGCGGTCTCTCATCTCAGCTGAACCGAACACGGATGCCATTTAGGCTGCTATTATTTTGAACATGAGCCCTTGATGGGGCCAGGCTTGTGAGTGCTGTTGTTTTGCACATGGGTAAGGCAGCCAGTCGATGATGCTCGAGGAACGGCTACAAGAACGGTGTACATAGTTTCATCCACTACACTCACAGCTTCTGGCGGTGACCTTTACATCCGTGATATGGATGGGCTTTCAAACAGCTCTGCACTGTTTCTTTTTTTCCACCCCTTTGCTCTCGTCCGTTTTCCACCTCTTCATCTCTCCCTCTTCCTCTCTGGTCCACTGGAGTATCGATTCAATCAGCAGGGCCTGAAGTTTTCAGTATATTGGGCAACGTTAGGTGCTTGTCACAGATACGTGTAAGGACTGAGGATTTGAGGTTTTACCTTCAGGAATGAACTGCAGCACCATAACAAGTCAAGAGAACATGAAACGTTCCTTCTCCACAGATGTATCATCTATTTCCTTTCAGTCTTAAGTTACCCCATAATAAATTAGATATCAGAAGCGAGCAGGGGGCTAGGAAATGGAAAGTTTCTGGAAAGTTTCCCAAGTTTTGCCAGTCATACTAATAAAAAACTTAAAACTTTTTAACTGCCCAATTTGAATAATAAAGAAATACTTATCACATAGACATATTAGAAGAGCTAATTAATTAGAGCTAATGGAAAACTGTCACTGCATGTAAAGGTAGTTTTAACTCCATCATTTCAGCCTAAAGTGGACAGGTCCCATAAAATATTTTACATAACTAGAGAAATTGATGAGGATTTTCTCTGTGTGTTCATTTCTGTCTGTTGCAAACATTTCTAGTCTAAAATTTGGACTTGACATTGGATTTGGAGCACTGAGATGATGCCAGTACGGATCAGTTAAACTTCGTTCAATTTTATTTCTATAGTATTTTTTGCAGTAGACATTGCAAGAGCCGCATTCTGGAGATGCCAGTCCACACAGACAGAGACATACAGACCTCACAGTGGGAAACGCTCTCTAAGCATGAAGAAGAAACTCTGAGAGGAATCGAGACTCCAAAGGAAAAACTAGACATGAGGAAATAACTCTGGAAAGAAACAAGACTCAAACGGAAAGACTTCCTAAACACAAGGAAGTAACTCTAAGAGGATAAAGGACTCAAAAGAAAAACCAGTGTGCTCACTGCCCCTAGTGTGTGTGTGTTCACTAGTGTGTATCTGGTGTTTCACTTCACGGATGGGGTGAAATTTCCCCGTTGTGGGATTAATAAGGGTCACTTAATCAGCCTCGCTTTTCTGCAGGGATTACCGCTCTGGGATGGCTGTGGATGATTTGAGGACAACCAGAGGTTCCATACACAACCTTGACCTTATCTATCGAAAGGAGTTGGACACACATCTGCCAAGCTTACTTAAAAGCTTGTTGGCCTTAAAACAACCAGCATTATGAGAAAATGATAGCTGCTGAATGCTAATGTAGCTAACAAGTAATGAATCTTGCATCTTGCAAACTGCATGTCTGAATCTTCCAACTTGTCTCAAACTGTGTCGAGTTGTTAAGTAAATTTAACTAGACTTGTTTATGTGGTTTCAGACACTGTATGATGTCCTGTATACATATGTAAAAAAGTATGTTGCACAGAAGCAAATCAGCTAACATCAATGCTAGTAAATCGAATATCTCATTGTAGCCCTAACTGCAGAAGATCGAAATCATCATTACAATGGAGAGAATGAACAATGCAAATGACAGAACTAGCCTATCAGAGGAGGACCCAAGCTAATTTTCTGTGGTGGAAAGGGGAAAACTTGTCTTTGGGGTTCATTTTGTGCTGAATACAGACTAATATTGCCCCAATACTATGAAAGTCATTGGCTTTAGAAAAATCGGAATGATCCTTTTCTTCACTGGCCCAAAGAACATGACATCCATTTGTTTCATTAACAATCGGTAAAGGTTGACTTGTTTCCACCGTGCATCAGTCCATTTCAGATTACCTTGAGCCCAGAGAAGTCGGCAGTGTTTCTGGCTGCAGTTGACATACAGTATGACTTTCACTGTGCATGGGATAGTCTCAACTTACATTTGTGGACGTAACAATAAGCTCTCTTTGATAGCTGTTTATCAAAGTTATCCTGAACCCATGTGGTGATATGTATCACAGAAGAATGCTGGTTTTAGAGGGTTTAAAAGTACAGGCATTCACTTGGGGTTTTTGGCCTTGCCTTTTATGCACAGAGATTTAACTAGTTTTACTAGTTAGTTTTAGTCTTTTGATCATGTTATGCACATTTGTAGACTTTTTTCACCAAACTGTAACTTCAAATGTACTTTAACACACTAAAGTCTATTCAAAATCTGATGCATTGAAATGCCCAACTTATTTTGGACAATGCAGCACTAATCAGTTCATCCCTTCACTCTTGCCTTTGCAACCAAACTGAAAGATCTGTGTAATGAGGCTGTAAGCTGTTTGTCTAAAACCCCAAAGATTCCCCCCAGAACAGCTATTTCATTTGCTTTGGAGGCTCTGAATGTTAAGTTTCAAGTGTTTTTCTCTCCAGCACTGATCACAGAGATGCCCTTATCGGATTTTGTGGTATCCTGTCATGAGCAGCTGCGGGCTTTGTTGTTTGGTGCTAATGCACTCAGCAGAAAGTATAATTATGTGAGTCCACTGGCCAAAAATCTCTGGCGTGGACTTTATCTCCTGTTTATGACCCAAAGCCCCAAACAGGCTGGTCATAACAGGACGGCCTGATCCAATTTAGGTCGGTCATGAATATGGATGCTGCTACAAAGAGGTGCTAGAGAATTAGGCTCTTTGGAGTCTAAAAGATCACCAGAGTTTAAAAGTTGAGCCAGACAGGCCATGAATACTCAATAAGCATACTCAAAAAACAAGGAAGCCTCCAGAATGAAATTAGATGATATTCATGTGATTTTAATACTGGCGAGACTGGAAAAGGTTTGTGTTCTTCTGTTGTAAGATAACACTCTCGTTAAAAATTATGAAGTCAATTTTTTGAAAAAGGTCAAATCCAAACACAGTGCTCTCTAAATGATTGGCACCTTTGATAAATATGAGGAAAACAGGCTGCCTTGTTGGAGAAAAATGTTAATGGTTTTCTCTGAATAATTTTACATGTCTGAAAGGTTTGAATTCCCAATAACACTTTACTTAAGATTACATATAAGGTTTACTAGGCTACATGACACATATATTGTCATTATCAGAAAATCGTGTCTCCATTTTACTTTTTATTTCTTCATCATTTGAGCATGGCAGTTGCCCTGTAGGTTGTGTGAAAATTTCATGATGATCAGACCAATAGAAATGCTTCAGCACTGCATGAAATGAAATGTCTTTGAATTTACTTACATTGAAAGTAAAGAAAGTTTTTGCCTATGTTGACAGATCATTTTGTGATGTTTTAAACAAGTAATATTATCCACTAATATAGTGAGATATTTTGACTTACTAAAATCTCTGAAAACAAATAAAAATAGACTAGAAACAAGTTAAACAATCATGTTTAAAACTTTACATCTCAATGAGCTCTGCTCTGATTGGCTGTCCTGTATTGTGCATATTTCAAAAAGCAGTCCAGTAGCTGAAAGACTCATTATAACCTCAGTCTGTTTGGGAGGGGCTAAACCGCTATAGGCTTAATAGGTAAATATACACTCAACAAGCACTTTATTAGAAACACCATTCTCATACTGGGTATGGCCTCCCTTTGCCTGAAGGGAGCTTCAGTTCAGATTGCATCATACAATTCCTGCAGATTTTCCAGGTGCACTTTCTTGCTGTGAATCTACTGTTCTAGCACATCCCAAAGTTCTCCTATTGGACTCAGATCGGGAGACTGGGAAGGCCACTGAAGAATACTGAACTCATTGTCATGCTCATTTAAAAAATAGTTTGAGATGGCGTTTATTTTGTGACGTGGTCTGTTATCATGCCGGAAGTAGCCATTAGAAGATGACCATGAAGAGATGAACATGGTCAGCAACAATACTTAAACAGACTGTGGCATCCAAGTGATGATTGATTAGTACAAACAGGCTCAAAGTGTGCCAAGAAAACATTACCCTTACCATTACACCACCTCCAGCAGCCTGGACTGTTGCCACAAGGTGGGTTGGGTCCATGAACTCATGCTGTTGGTGCCCAATTCTGACCCTACCATCTGTGAGCCTCAGCAGAAACCGAGATTCATTAGAGCAGGCTATGTCTTTCTAGTCTTTGTCCAGTTTTGGTGAACCTGTACCCAATACATCCTCAGCTTTCTGCTATTGGCTGACAGAACTGGAACCCGGCATGGTCTTCTGCTGTTGTAGCCCATCCACCTCAAGGTTTGACATGTTATGCATTTTGAGATACTGTTCTGCTCTCTACAATTGTATAGAGTGGTTATCTGAGTTGCCATAGCCTTTCCATTGACTTGAACTGGTCTGACCTCTCTTATCAACAAGATGTTACTGTCCACAGAACTGCCACTCACTGGATGCTTTTTCTGTATTGTACCATTCTGAGTAAACTCTGGAGACTGTTGTGTGTGAAAATCTCAGGAGAGCAGCAGTTACAGAAATCCTCAAACCAGCTGGTCTGGCACCAACAGTCTTGGTAAAAATCAAATTTTTCCCCATTTAGATGGTTGATTACCTGAAGCTGCTGGCCTGTACGTGGACGAGTTTAAGCACTGCGCTGCTGCCACATGATTGGCTGATTAGATAATCGCATGAATGAGTAGGTGTACAGGTAAAGAACTTGGTGAGAATAAGTAAATGTAGTGTTTTTTCATGACATCTACAGTGAATTCAAAACAAGCTGTTTTATGTACAGACTGTATGAACTGGGGACTTTGAAGCGTAAAGTGTTTATGCAATACTACAGACACATTTGTTTTAAAAAGGCAAGGAAAATTCATTTTCCACGGTAAACACAGTCTAACTTCACCCGTACCACTGTTCTGAGTGAACCATGAATCAGTGCTTCTAAGCACAAGAATAAATTGGTGAACAACATTTCTTCATAGTCTCTTCTGCTTATCTTTATGAAGAGAGACGCAGCTTGGACCCATATAATGTACCATCACTTTTCTCTTTAGAAGTTCAATGGCAAACGAACTCCTCTGGACCAGCTCACCCATATTTGCCTGTTTCAGGTCTTTCCAGCCAGCAATACAACGTGCCTCCTCTTCTCTTTGGAGCATCGCTGTGATCTCTGAAAGCAAGTGAGGCTAAATGGGTGTTGGCATTTTGTCCTTTCATATTACACCTCGACCCAGAGACAGGCACAGTTGGAAACTTGTTTGTCCGGCCCTAACAGCAGGATAATTAGCAGAGTGGAGGTAATGAGGTAATTTATGAGAGAAATTAGAAATCCATGGTCAGGCATTAGCTTTAATGTGCCTGATAATAGCAAAACAAATACAACAGGCTGACAAGAAATACAGCAATCGATAACAATTTGTTAAATTTATGTAAAAAAGCCCTCTATTTCAATGAATGCATGAACTGTCCTATAAAGGAGTAAACATTTTATGCTGACATGAGTATTACATTTGAGACAGGTCCCAACAAGTGTACATATTAGTGTATCTAGCATATTCATATATAGCATATACCGTAGGGCCATTCCCATGTTCTCATTGAAATGTATAGTAAACAGCCCTATTTTCCTGGATCCTGCGTTCTCCATGCCCTGTGCTCCCTTTTTGGGTGTTATGGAAACAGTTTATATTCCCTAGATTCTATATTTCAAGGGTACTATGCTCGCAGGGTCCTTATTTCCCAGGGTATTATTTTCACTCATTGAATTTTCCAGGAAACAATTCCATGTTCACATGGCCTGATGTTTCAAGCCTAAGTTGCTTCAATCATTCCAGGTTTCCTCAAATTCAAGTACAAGGCCAGCTAGTGTTTTCAAATCACGTGAAATGTGTCAAAAATTGGATATACAAGGATTTGTTTTGATGACAAAATATTACTTAGAAATTTTAAATATTGAACCTATCCCTCTATTGCATGGTGTTGCCATATGACAACAATTGCTTTCTCTCAATTTGACTAAAAATCAGCAATATAAAATCTTTGTTTTCCTATTTAAGTGTGGGAAAAGAGTCCTTTACTTTAAAAGAACAAATATTTTGACATCACATGACTAGGAATTCTTATTATGTTGTTGTTATTACCATACATTTCAAATTCAATTTCCAATTTTTGTAAATACTGGGTCGTTCGTTTTACTAAGTATGAGTTGGATTTGTTTAGTCTTGTTTTCAATAAAAGGATGTTTTTAGAGAAAAAATTGATTTTATGGTGCCTTTTTTTGATTTTATGGCACTGTGCTACAATTGCGCATTGTTGCCATATGGCAACAATTTACCAAATACCCCACTTTTTAAAAATCTATAGATTTTTTTAAAAGATTTCCATTATTTAAGCAATTTTACACGTTAACTATAAATTAAAACTAAATTAACACGTTAAAACTATAATTTTAAAGCAGTAGTTCACGCAATGGCGGGTTAAATAATACAGCACTATGCAAGTTTTGGGGATTTGGAGACCTCCCTGTTGAAAATGTGTAAGTGCAGGCAACATGCTGAAGAATATTTTCTTCAGTATAATGTTGATTTTGCATTTGAGACTTAAACAGTCAGCTGGATGTTCTTTTTTTCATGGACCCAAAAACTCCACACTCAAGACCTCAGACTTTTAAATGACTATTTCAGGCTTTTCAGGGTTACTTGCAACAGTGCATGGACACTATACTATAACATGTTTTTCTCCTGACTCAGTAATGCTACTTCTTTCCATTTTAGCAACGAATCCTACATAGGTTTAATATATTACTTCAATTTGTAGACTTAACTTGAATGAATTAGTTTTTTAACCTGCAGTTCCTTTCCTCAACTTTTTAAAAGTGAACTTAACATTAATGGTTTACAACCTAGTGTGAAACCTATTAGCATGACAGAAGCCCTTGCCTGAGCACACGGGACATAAAAAACCTCAACAGAGGTTCTCTCTCTCTCTCTCTCTCTCTCTCTCTCTCTCTCTCTCTCACACTCTCTCTCTCTCTCTCTCTCTCTCTCTCTCTCTCTCTCACACACACACACACACACATTCTAATAAGGCGACTCCAAAGTGCTTATCTTACTTTATTGAGCTTTTACTAATTGGAGGTCATGGGGGACAGGAACAGCGTTCCTTGCTAATTTCACTTCCTCACTGTCCTGCAGTTAGAGGGAATATTTCTGGCTTCTCTTGAGTGGATTGCAAAAAAGGACGGTTGAAATAACCTGATTGGAAATCGAGCCTCCACATCTTGCTTGGGTAGATTCATAGATCCAACATCTCAGCCTTAATGTAAGCAGAGGTGGAAACAGACCTCGCAAATCTAGGTAACTATTTTAAGGGAAACTTAAGTTGTTTTACCCTGTTTCAATGCGTGTTAAGCAAAATGTCTGTCAAAGGAACCTCAAGTTCAGCCTACAGGACCTTATTTGAACATTTATAGGTGGTAAAGCATGTTTATCCAGCTCTGTCAATAAATAAAGACATTCAGATGTTACCCATTGTGAGGTAACACAGCATTAATCAGTCCATTTCTTTCTTTTAGGGAGCAGTTCAGGTTTGCCGCTCATGCAGCGACGCTCCAGTTTAAAACTGTGGGTGGTTGAAGCTTGAGTCCACATGCTGAGAAACATTAAAGGAACAATGGGGCAAAAAAAAAATTATTTCAGCCAGCATGATGTGAAGATAAAATGTTATACAGTCAGGTCATAAGCCAAGAAATATGTTTTTTTTTAGCAAATAAGCTGTCTGAGAATATGCAATAAGTAATGCTTGGCCTTGTCTGTCAATTAGTTTGGCAAACTAAACCATTCCTGGGCACCATGTCCAGTACCAAAAATTCCTAGCGGAGTAATATACACCAATAAACCACTTTATGAATTGTAACTACTTGTTTTGATGCTCTTTTTGTCCATTTTATCAGTTTCACTTACCATATAGGTGAATTTTGTAGTCCTACAATCACAGGCTGTAGTCCATCTGTTTCTCTGCGTACTTTGTTACCCTGTTTTTCAATGGTCAGAACCCTCACAGGACCCTCCCAAGACCCTCACAGAGCAGGTATCATTTGGGTGGTGGATCATTGTCAGCACTGTAGTGACACTGATGTGGTGGTGGCGTGTTAGTGTGTGTTGCACTGGTATGAGTGGATCAGACGCAGCAGAGTCACTGCTGGACTGAGAACCAAAAATATCCAGCCGACAGTATCCTGTGCCACTGATGAAGGACTAGAGGATGACTAACACAAACTGTAGATGAGCTATGGTCTCTGACTTTACATCTACAAGGTGGAAAGTGAATAACAAAGTATACAGAGCAGAAATATGGTAGGTGGAATTAATAAAATGGACAATAACTGTAGAAAAAAGAGGTGTACCGAACGACGTGGCCAGTTGGTGTGCATGTAAACAGAACACCGAAGCTAATAGTCCAAAACGCGCAAGGTTAGATTTTCTATGCACAATATAGGCAGAACAAGCTGGTGGATGTTTTACTGACTGCTCCAACACAACCCCATAATGGGAATGTGGGTTGTGTGTGTGTGTGTGTGTGTGTGTGTGTGTGTGTGTGTGTTTGGTGGGGGATGGAGTGTGTAGAATAACAGGATCCCTGAGGGCTCATTTGCCAGGGTTTTGCTAGTCATGTCAGTGACAGCTTAGGTCACCCACAGAGTTTAGCCCCTCGGTAGACGGCACAAGCCAAACCTATTGCGGCTGCAGTGGTACTGCATGAGGGTAGCAGCATCTTCATTTCAGCAGACAAGAAGTTATTTTGTCCACCTCCTACAGGGCTCTCTATGTGTTAGCATGTTGGCTTTTAAAGATTTTCTAGACCATAAATCAAGCATAAATAGACCCTCATGTTCTCAACTGATAACCAAATGAATTCCAATGCCAAAAGATTCAAAGCTTTGTCTAAATAGATCCTTCATCAAAGATGCTGGATGAAAATAAAATATCATATCAAAATATAAAAAAAAGGTTTTTGGCCATCACAAGCCACCGGAAAAGCTTCAGTACACAGTGACATACATCTGTCTAAAATTGTACTAAAGGGTGAAACACCAGTCTTCCAAAAGATGTTCCCTCAGTGGTTGAACTGATGATGCTGGTAAAGACTGCGGTCTAATCTATTGGTCCAAAATCTCCCATAGGTATTCAATTGGGTTGAGAATTGGTGAATGCCCACCACATATGATTTACCTAATTTACATATGCCATTAAAACTATTCAGTGAACTGTGGAAGAGGGCACCACCATTCTGAAAGAGACCACTCCAATCAGGATAGAAATTTTACATCATAGGATAGAAGTGTAACACTCACAGGGTTTACCTTGACCAAGGAATGAGGTTAACAGAAATTAGTAAGGGGTGGGTTGCCTTTCCTAAATAAGAAATAACCCCACATAATTACTGTTATTCCTTTTGAAACAGATATCATTTTGTCTTAGTAGAATTATTTTCAAATGTATCCACCAAGCATGTCCCCACAACCCATTTACAACTATATAGAGTCAAATCAAGTACACAAACCATGGACTTGAGTTAAAGTAAGTAAAATATTACTCCAGTAACAGTAGAAGTTCCTCCCTTTAGACCTCAACTTGAGTAAAAGTACTAAAGTATTTGCCTTCAAATGTACTTAAGTATAAAGTAAAAGTACTAAAAGAGTAATTCTGGCTCTGATCTGGTCCTGTTATCATTTTTATAACCAGACTGGCTTCATGAACTCATTTCAGGTGAAGGTCCTCCAGCGTCTCTCTTGGTAAACCAGTCTTTTAATAGAACGTCATTAATTAGTGACGCTGACGTCTATTAAAATGATCAGAAGCACAAAACACTGAAGGTAAACAGTTTCCATCAGGGAGAACCGAGTGGCTCTGAAATCACTTTTTACACACAAGCAAAGTTTCAGTTTCAGATTTATTTACAACTTAGTTCCAAGTTTAAGTTGAAGAAAAACTGGCTTTAAACTCAGGATCACAGATGAGCTCCTTTACTATGTTGATCTGTAGGCGTCTGTTCATAAACATAAACCAGCCCAAACTAATTTACTATAAAATGAAATGGTGTTTGTAGAAATTCAGAAAAAAGCCGCGTCAGTCTCGACTGCATATGTGGACATATTTCTATATTGTGCTCTATTTACACAAAGTTAGGTTAGTTCATCATTTATGTTGAACAGACTCTCCCAAAGTTTTACGCTGCTGCGCTGACGTTGAACCGTGTGCTGCACTGGGTCGGTATGACCAACAGGTCAAAACCAGCTCAAAACAAAGTGACCGCTGGGCCCTGATTGGTGCTCTGGCTTTGCGCTTCTTTTGTTTTGACGTTACAGTTTTATACACAGAGAAACCAAAAGAAACGACAGATTTCTCAAAATGTAGGAGGAAAAAGTCGAATATTAGACTCTGAAATGTAGTGGAGTGAAAGGAAAAAGTCACTCAAAATGGAAAAACTTCAGTACAGATGCACAAAAAACTACTTAAGTACAGCAACTAATACTGTTACTGCACACTGTCACAAAAGTGATCTTGTATTGATTTGCAGTGATCCCTCCTTCTATGGAGAGAGGTGGTCCCAAACCATGCTAGCAAAGTATCCCCAGATTCTGCCTCACTGGCTTCCAGGCCTGTACCATTCTTTTGATCCATACTGCACATGCACTCTTTACACATCCCTGTAGACCAGGGCAGATGGTTTTTACACCATTTAACTGTGCAATAATCTTTGTAATGAGGGGCTCATGCACTGCAATTCTACTATAATATGCCTCTATGTAGTTGTGGAAAGGATTTTTGCTGGTAGTCCGATCACATCCTATACTGATGTTCTGTCGCTTGAGGAATGGATGCTCTTGTTTTTCCTTACATTGGGGCAGTCGTGGGCTGGAGGTTAGGGATCCGGCCCTGTGACCGGAAGGTTGCCGGTTCGATCCCCAGGGCCGACAGTCCATGACTGAGGTGTCCTTGAGCAAGACACCTAACCCCCAACTGCTCCCCGGGCGCCGTGGATAGGGCTGCCCACCGCTCCGGGCAAGTGTGCTCACTGCCCCCTAGTGTGTGTGTTCACTAGTGTGTATGTGGTGTTTCACTTCACGGATGGGTTAAATGCCGGAGGTGGAATTTCCCCGGTTGTGGGATCAAAAAAGTATCTCTTAATATCGCACTAATGAGCAAGCATCATGCTCACTGAAAGTGCACATTTGACCAAAATTTCTGATGCTATTTACTGATGTCCTTCCCATAGATCTAAATGCAGCCACTGTTGCTATAGAAACACTAGCCAGTTGAGCAGTCTTTGTGACTGAAGCGCCGGCCATCTGTGCTGTGCCATACATGACATTAGAGACGAAAACATGTTGAACACATGAACGTGCTATTGATCCACCAGTACGTATGCAAAGCTGATTTATGTAATGTTTGTTTTCTGTCCTCAATAAAAGCCTTTTTGAGAGAAACATGTAAAAAGCTGCACATATTTTTTAAAGTTTGCATATGTTGACATTTTGGCACCCTCTGTTCAAAAGCAAGAAAGAAGGAAATTTTAAAATGTGAAAATCAAACCAACATTACTGCTCATTTTCAACTGCATGAACTGTTAGTGGTGTTAGGGAGAGTTGGCTTGACGCTGCTACAAAATCCCAAGTGGTTGCCAAGTTTTTGTGATTTTATCCCAGGTGGTTGCTAGAATGTTGCTAGATCATGACTATGCAATCCTTAGTGGTTGATAAGGTGTTGCTAGGTTGTTGCTATGACATCCCAGGTGGTTGCTAAGGTATTCCTGGGAGAGAGCTGTACCTTAGAATCCCAGGTGTGAGGGATGATCTTTATGACATGATTGGTTGCAGTTAGTTTTTTTGAGCAAGCACTGCACCAAAACACACGCAGAAGATCAAAAATCTGAAAGTCAGTGGAAACATACAGACAGAGATGCTTTAATCTCTTTCTACAGCAGCTATAAAATAAGATTCCTGACGCCTCGGGACATTTTCTTCTGGAATATATAATTTTGTGGAAATGTGTATGATTTACAAACTAAATTTTCATCTTCATAGATAAGCAAGCAAGTTAACAGAGTAAAATGTTTTATTGTCTTCAATTTTTTTCAATTTTGACAACCGTGCAGAATTTTTCATTGAAAGAAAGATGCAGTGCTGTTTATTTCATCTTGGCATGAGCACCTTTGTGAAGAGGTGTAAATTGTGTTCACCCCTCCTCTTAAAGGCATTATTGCACGCTAGCAGCTCAACTCAGAGTCTCAACGTTACGCATACAGATAGTGACTTAAGTTAAGATTAAGTGACCCTTTTTAGTCCCACAAACGGGGAAATTTCACCTCTACATTTAACCCATCCGTGAAGTGAAACACTACATATACACACTAGTGAGCAGTGAGCACTCTTGCCCAGAGCAGTGGGCAGCCCTATCCACGGCGCCCGGGGAGCAATTGGGGGTTAGGTGTCTTGCTCAAGGACACCTCAGTCACGGACTGTTGGCGCAGGGGATTGAACCGGTGACCTTCTGGTCAAAGGGCCGGTTCCCTAACCTCCAGCCCATGTCTGCCCTAAGTTGCGTTGGTGCACCCCCTCCCCCCCTCCCCCAGAACAACAACACTTCTTGTAAGATTCTCCCGTATCATGACCGAAAAACAGCCACACCATGTTTCTGCCCAGTTCATCTCATAACAGTGTTGCTAGAAAAAATATATTTGATTTTGGAGCATTGCTAAGTTTTGAGCATTGCTAAGTTTTGAGCATTGCTAAGTTCTAGGGGGGCTTTAACACCACCAAATTAAAATCATCAAAAGCATTTATTCTTCATTGCTCAACTGTGCTGTCTTGCCTCCACATGTAGGACATACAATGATAGCAGGGCGTGAATCTGTAGATGGTAATTGAGAGGAGGCATCTCTGCAGAAGGCTAATCAGGTAAGGAGTTTTTTGCCAATTCAAACAGCTGAATTTATTCAAATGATTAATTCTGAAAAAATATATATTAAAACTGATGATTATGATGATGATAATGATTATCTGGCTATGAAATACGGGTCCTGTGATGGACTAGTGACCTGTTCAGCGTGCTTCCTGCCTTCTGCTCAACGACCGCTCTGATATGCTCCAACTCCCCACCACGACCCAGACGGATAATCACCTGAATACTGAATTTGTAGAATTGTTACCCCCCTAATACTGTATATCCTTCTTCGTGAGGCAAAATAAAAAATTATTGAGAACATATAATCTGTGAAATGTCACTATGATCAAGCCACCTAGACTATTAAACATGCCAACGCAACTACAGAACAAAACCACGCTCTATCTTGTTGCACAAACTGGGACTGTATCAATCTACAACCTGTGTATTTGAATAACCTGGAGCTATTATGACTTGGAGCTTATCTAAGAGAGAAGTGATAGCATTGCTTGACTTCATCACCCTGGTTTGATCTTTGACCTGTGTAGGTGGACAGATACAGTATTTAAGTCATTAAAGATGTATGCCTAATACACTATGAAAAAACAGCTTGTCTATATGCCAACTTGACCAAACGACATGTTTTGATAACTTTTCCCCATATTTGTACAAATTTTGAGCACACATTTTTGGGCCTCCTGGGGGAGCATGCCCCCAGACCCCCTTAAATGCCTAGCCTTCCTATCTAGTGAAGCCCCATCAAATATCTAAGTTGATTTCCATTTGGCCAGCAATTTGTAATTTCACCTTGCTGGTGGAATGGATGGTGTGACAAGGTTAACCGACACCTCTATTTGTATCAGGGCTAGAAATCATTGGTCTAGAATGATTTTCCCTGCTCTGGTATGCCTGACTCAGTAGCTCATCTGGTTGAATCGGCTGCTTCAGGGCAGGCTCACTGCCAGTGCTTCTTGTCTTTAGGATCTGAGCTTAGAACCCTGGTCTTAAAGGGTTGAGAGGACAAGAAGAGGTCTTGGTTACGAACGACAGCCATGTTTACTCTGAATTTCCATGTGTTCACACTTTCCACACGGGGTCACGACCGCACTTTCCTCCCTCTCCTCCCTCTTCAGTAAACGACTGACACGCTCATTTCGGGTGTGATTAACCCGCCAGGGAGAGATATGCAGCAGCTCGCCATGAGCTTCATCAAAAGATACCATCTGCGCATGCAACGCGGAACCAAGTTATTTTGGACATGGCTCCAGGGGGCCATTTCCCGTCTTAATATATCACACTTAAAATGTGCTCGACATCGTGAGAAGCCGTGTAGCGATCTCTCAGCCACGACCTCAATCTGTTTGATCCTCTGACTTGATGCTGTCAAGGAGCTGAATGAACTCCAGGCTTTTGATCCCATTACGCTGTGGTCTCTTCAGAATCTCCAGTCTCTACCCAGATGTCCATTAGTCCCACTGAGATCAATATGTCTGACTGTGCTCACTGAAACTGTGTTGCTGAGAACTGCTGTAGACAGATAAGCCATGTGAGATGGAGGCTTTTTGTTTGTGGGTGTCGCATATTGATGAACAGTGTGAGCGTTACAGCTAGGTGGCCATGCATGCTATGGATATATGGATGTATGGATGAGCCACCATAGTACATTGCTACATATAGCTATTGCAATATGTTTTGCAATATGTCAAAGAAGATTTCTCAACTTCTGTATAATTTAATCAATAAAAAGCAAGTTATTTAGGGTAGATTGAAACGAAGTGATCCATTCGAGAGAAACTTAAGTCAGAATTGTTGGCAGTGGTGGGGATGTGGTGTCTCAATGTCTCTAAGAACTTTTTAAGTTATTTTAAAATCTACTCATGTTGGAGAGGTATGTGTACGGTATTGTAAGGCCAAATAGTCCCCAAGAAAGCTTATTTTTCACATTTACTGCTATTTCACCATTAGTAAGATTATAATTGAAACCTCAGAAGACGTGAAGGTTCAATGTTCATTAAATAAAAGGGCTATATTTGTGATCCCTGGTTCTTAACCCCACCACTGTAAAAGAGTGCGAGTTGGTACGTTTCTCTACAATGAACCACTTCACCTCACACCACTCTGAATGACTTTATTTACCTCTCATGGACTGAAATATGTGCAACTGTTGGATTCCTGAACCCTCCCGAATGCATTGCCCTCACCCTGCATTGCTTGGACTCAATTACTGATAAGTGTTTGATCATGTGAATGCTTTGACTCATCAAAACACTCACCTAGAATGTCTGAGATTGGGATGCTCCCAGCACACAATTTTGTCATTGGTTATGCAAATTAGCCTTCATTTGCATATCACTGCCTTCAACAGTATTGCTGTAATGATTAAGAAAGCAGCCTTAATCTGGCATTATGTTTAGACACTTTTGAGCATCAAGTTACATTTGTAACCTCATAATCTTCAAACATTTAAAAGTGTGTCTTTTTGGCATGTGTGTGCCATGGCTGGCCTCCATGGTTGTTTGATTGAACAGCATACCCCCCTACCCAGATTACTCCTCTTGGCTGAGCAGGCTTGAAGGGCACACCAGTAAATTATATTTTGCAGCCCTGTAGGATGGTGATATTTACGACCACCCAACCAGTAATTAGAGGCTGCTGCCACCCAGATCAGTCCACACAACAAGCCTGCAGTGCTGGACTGGGTGGGAATATGCAAACTCATTAACAGTGTTTGCCAAACAAACCACGACTTTAATTGGAATTCCAAATTTCAGTATATTTCAATATATTTGGAGTGGTTTAGTTTGAAATGGTCCATAGTAGAACATTGTAGAGAATTGCAGTGGTGGTGATAGGAACCAGATGTACAATCAAAAGCATCAGTGAACCTCTATGAGTCTTAAGAGATTTGATATGCGTTGTTGAGGGAGGTAAAATAGTGGTAAATCTCAAAAATATATATTCTCTGGGGACTGCCTGTCTGATAAAAACAGTGCATACCAGCATACATTCCATACTAGGGTAAGCTGTCTTCTATGCTAGTCTGGTGCTGGTTTAGCTGGTTCTTTGATGGTCTGGTGCTAGTTTGACTGGTCATCCAGCATATCAGCATCCCCAACAATAACTATGGTGGTGATCAGCAATATTAATGTCCATTGCTGCTGACCAGCATACCAGCATCCAATGTTGTTTTTTTGTCGCACAATTAGCTTTTGAAAGAATAGCTGTCTGAGCATTTAAGGTGTAGTTACCTGCAATTTTTAAACAGTTGGTTTATCTCTGTCTTTTCCTAAGATGTTCACATACATAATATTCAAAAAAGAAGGTATTGTCGATTCCAGTAATAATATAATAAGTAATATACTGTCTGGTAATAATACAGCTTTGTACTGCTTTTGAAAATACAGGACAATGTATACATTACAGTAGGAGTGCTGTACATATTCATTACAGTGACTGCCTGGTAACACTGCTGCCGGCAATGTACTGTATGTTTACAGAGCCATACCTCAAAGAGTAGCATTAGTGGGTTCTAAAACGCTTACATTCCACTTGTAGCCTTAACACTCCTGGTTTCTAGCTTTGCTTTTCATTCTCTCTCATACATTGGAGTTCAATTTCTATTTTCTAGGAGGCTCACAGTAATGGCAATTCTCCCCTGAGGAATCCAAGTTCATGAAAAATTTGTTTATTCTAAAATACAATTCTCCACCAAAGCGACTTATTTGCCATGAACGCGACATTAGTCATCCGGCGATGAATGTGAATGATTGATGGCTGGTGTACTCTCTGAAGGTAATCTCCATTTCACAGCACAACAATCAGCTTCATGCTCTTTGCCTCGCCTTACCCCCCAGTGTCACACAGCAATGACTTTCAACAGGGATATAATGGTCAATTTGCAGGAGCCAAATTGCAATAGCCTCTCGGAATCAGGACACTTTCACTTTCCATCTTCCTGGCTTTCTTTTGAAAAGAAAGTTTTAACTCTCAAGTCGGAGCAGGGATCGGCCTGACACGCCACAAATATTTGTAAACAGTAGCATAGGCAGCAAGTATTGCCGAATTGCGTGCCGAAACGGATGGCACACACAAGTGGCATATGCTGCATCAAAATGACTTTGGCTGTACACGCACATTCGCACGCGTTACATGACTTTAATATTAATGCCTTGCCACACGCTACAAAGCCTATCCTGAACTCTCTGCCTATTTATTTCATTATAAATTTCCCAAAATACTCCCAAGGTTGTCTCTGCTCTGCACAGAGCAGCCTGTTGTACTCTCAGGGTCTGGGCTTCATGAAGCACAGCCATCCAAGCCCACAGGCTTTAATCAAATTGGCAGCTTCCAGTCCGTCAGCTCTTCCAGCCAAGTTGATCACCCCCCAGCAGACCCAGGAGCTGTGCAGTGATGGGAAGATGCCATCTCTTTATCCAAGGTTCAGTGTTCAGCAGGACTTCTGAGGCAGTTCAGTGCCAGTTCAAGTCTGGTGAGTAAGGAGGTGAAAATTCTTTTTTTTTGTTAAATAAGACACATTCAGTGGCCACTTTATTAGAAACACCTACCCTTTGCCGCCACTTACTGGCCACTTTATCACAAATACATACCTTGTATGTCCACCCACTGACAACTTTATTTGAAACATCAACCTTGTATTTCCTGCTTTCACTGGCCACTTCATTAGAAACACCTACTTTATACTCTTACCTACTGGCCACTTTATTAGAAACACCTACTTTATACTCTTACCTACTGACCACTTTATTAGAAACACCTACTTTATACTCTTACCTACTGACCACTTTATTAGAAACACCTACTTTATACTCTTACCTACTGGCCACTTTATTAGAAACACCTACTTTATACTCTTACCTACTGGCCACTTTATTAGAAACACCTACTTTATACTCTTACCTACTGGCCACTTTATTAGAAACACCTACTTTATACTCTTACCTACTGGCCACTTTATTAGAAACACCTACTTTATACTCTTACCTACTGGCCACTTTATTAGAAACACCTACTTTATACTCTTACCTACTGGCCACTTTATTAGAAACACCTACTTTATACTCTTACCTACTGGCCACTTTATTAGAAACACCTACTTTATACTCTTACCTACTGGCCACTTTATTAGAAACACCTACTTTATACTCTTACCTACTGGCCACTTCATTAGAAACACCTAATTTAAACTCTCACCTATTGGCCACTTTATTAGAAACACCTACTTTATACTCTTACCTACTGGCCACTTTATTAGAAACACCTACTTTATACTCTTACCTACTGGCCACTTTATTAGAAACACCTACTTTATACTCTTACCTACTGGCCACTTCATTAGAAACACCTAATTTAAACTCTCACCTATTGGCCACTTTATTAGAAACACCAGCCTTGTACTCCCCTTCTCACTGGTCACTTTATTGGCAGTTGCTTTTTTTAATTCACAGAAGTCCTAGGTCACTGATCATGACCTAGAAGGCCATAAGGGTTGCCCACTTCCTCCTAGGCACAATTACAGATCACAGCTCTATATCTTGTGTATTTGTTGACCATATTACACTCTGTTCATCACTGGTCAGTTTCTGACCACAGGAGCTCTATTGATTGTATATTATATGGGCAGTGAAACTGGCATTGCAGGATGTATAATGCTGGCTCCACACTCACCATAAAACCACTATTTGGTGGTCAAAAACTGTTGAAGAACAGGAAAATAGACCTTCAAGGTATGACAAAGTGGACTGTGGATGACATTGATAAATTGAACATATTGACAACATGAAATAAAGATGCTCACACAAATATCAACCAACTACTGAAACTACAAAATTACTCTTTTGTATGTAAATTACTAATTACTGACCACATCAGTATTAATTACACATTACGATATATTTTAGTGACCTATTCAAATGATCGACTACACAAACCTAACCAAATCTTCACCAAGGAGGACTCTGTATATTTAGCACTCCCTAGAATGTCTTCATTTCCTTTATTCCCTTCTTTGCGTCATAATCAGAGAATAAGTTGCTGGACTGCAGAGTGACCACTTAAGTGGAACGATAGTCAATCAGAAGCAATAGCCTCTTCCACCGAGTGTGGGTAATTACTTTTGAAAAGGAGATGGGCTGGTAATTTTTCATGGTGCAGTAGAATGAGAGGGAGGGAGGGGGCGCATAAAAGGTTGATTTGAGGTAACGGGCCTCAAGCTGAATGAGCCCAGAGGTGATGACAGATCGCTTGAGTGGAAGACAAAACATGACCCTCTTGAGCTGATGTGCTTTAAAAAAGGAATGCGCCAATCTGTGAGCTTCTTATCTGTAAACAATCAAGCAATTGATGCAGCGGCATATCTTTGGGATGGGTTTTTATCACAAATAAGAAATTATTCAGTGCAAAATATACATTATGTGTTTGTAATGAGCCCTGTGATGGACTGGCGACCTGTCCATGGTGTATCCTTGTATCCTGCCTTCCACCCAATGATAGCTGGGATAGGTTCCAGCAACCCAGCGACCCTGAGGAAGAAGCGGCTTAGAAGATGTCTGTTTGTGTGTGTGTGTGTGCGTGTGTGTGTGTGTTTGTTTGTAATGACTGTTTTTTTATGTGAGTGAAAACAAGTATTGAAACACATTTGGTTTTTATATCTATTCACTTCAAATTTACAAACATTATGTGACTTTATACTTAGAAATACTAACCCAATTCTAAAAAACCTGGTACTTTTTTTGTCTTTTTTATCCTTACGGCATTAAGGCATTAAAAACTATATGCTTCTGTAATGAATGTTAACATATGGGCTCAGGAATACTTCAGAAAACCCTTGTCAGCTTGTTCCTGCAAGGAGAAACACAAGTAAGACTACACAAAACGAAAGCCATATTTACAATATGCAGAAACACATTTGCATTTTGGAGAAACATATGAAGCCATCTAGATGACATCTTTTTCAGGGATGTCCTTGTTTGTTTCAACAAGACAATATGAAGCCATATTCTGCATGTGTTACAATAGTGTGGCTTAGTGGTAAAACAGTATAGCCTACCTGCTGTCCACAACTGTCTTCAACTGAAAACATGTGTTGCATTCTAAAGTGCAATATAATAATGGAGACCCTGGACTGTTGAGCATCTGAGGTGTTCCCAACTTTTTTGGAACATGTTGCAGGCATCGAATTTATATATATATATATATATATATATATATATATATAAAGTGAAATTAAAAGGAAAACATTAAATATCTTGTATATTGTTCTATATGTATACTATGTATGCTGATCATCCTCTAGTCCTTCATTTGTGGTCACAGGACGCTGCCCACAGGACACTGTTGGCTGGATATTTTTGGTTGGTGGACTATTCTTAGTCTAGCAGTGACCCTGAGGTGTTTAAAAACTCCAGCAACACTGACGTGTCTGATCCACTCATAACATCTATATATACGTCTATATTGCTGCTGTTGGAACAAAACCTCTTATTTAAATTTTTGCTGTTTTTCAGTTTTTGACATAATTTGAAAATACCTGATGAATGGGCCTAAAGAAATGACCCAGAATAAGGAAAAAGTCTTGTTCCATTGACATTAAAAGTAAGTTATGTTTTTTTCCTTCTCCTATAAAGTAACAATTTTGGAGATTCTGAAATTGTTATTTATACTGTATATCGCTGTTGTTGGAAGAAAACCTTGTATCCCCATTTTTGTTGTTTTTCAGGTTTTTACATAATTTCAAAATACCCGCTGCCCTTTGTGTTTATGGAGTACAATGTGTGTTACATTTCTCGATGATTGGACTAAAAGTTTTAAACTTTTAAAAAGTTTGGTTCCTTTGACTTACATTAAAAGTAAAGTCGATTTTTTTCCTTCTTCTGTAAAGTTACCACTTTAGAGATACAAACTTTTTTGTGACAACAGCGATTTATTAAACATATGTGCCTTTGTATTAGTGAAAAAATGACCAAGTAGTTCATATTAAAGGCTATTACATTGCCTGTGTATCCATATTCATTGCCTGTATAGAGTTCTTTTGCTGGTTTTAGGAATTCTCTTTCATCCATTTGCCAGGTGATCCAGCAAGAGGCTACAGCCTCTGAATCTCGAGAGCCATTTTAGTTGGCGCCAAGGAGAACAAAGAGACTCAGTGATAGAATGTCTTTTCTATTATTTATTTCCACTCTTGCTGTCGGCAAACAGCTTTAACCCGCTTGCTTTTGTGCAGCCATTGTAGATTTGGAGAACAGCAAATATTTGTCTGGCGGACAGTTAATGGGCTACATGAACAGAGAGTGAGAGGTCAGCGAACATGCTCCACTCTTGACCGTCCATCTCTTTTCTCGCCTTTCTTCTTTTTGGCTAATCTATCATTACCTCTCCTTGGGCCTTTTTGACTTTCAGCCCTCGTTCCTTCCTTTTCATTCTTTGTTGTTACCGTACTCATGATCTTTGAGACCTTGCTGGATTCCTTGCACCACCCCAGTCCTGCTGCAGGCCACATGCATGGACAGAGATTTGATGAGCTTCTGTTTTTAAAGGGATGTCTGAGAGATTATAAGGACATGTTTGCTCAAAGGTTGGCCCCAGAAACATCTGTGGTTGTTTGGCTGTTTGATCAATGCCTTTTATGCTGGATCAGATAAACTAGAGGAAATCCTAAGCTGGTAGTAATGAAAAATGTATGGGACATCCTTAGAACGTAAACTATTGACCTCATACTCAAGTGCCATTTTAACCTTATCTTAGCTACCATGTTTAACATCCTATATATGACCAGTACAATCTGTAGTTCTTTTGTCTGTGTGATCTAAGTGCCTCTGTTTTACTTGTAAACATTTTTGCTTCATAAGTCCAGAACAGAATGCGTTCCTTTTCAGGTTGTGGTTCCTCATGTTCTTAAAGAGTTTTACCCATTGATTCCTCCCAGTTTTTCTTCCTCATGCTCTTAAGGGATCTTTCCTTGTGGTCTTCCTTTCAGTATTTCTTCCTCTTGGAGACCTTTAAAGTCTTGGCTCCTTTGAGTGTTTGTTCATCATGTTCCTAAAGAGTTTCGTCAATTGATTCCTCTTGGTCTTCCTCATGGTCTTAGGGAATTTTCCTTGTGAGTCTTGGTTCCTCAGGCTCTTAAGACTCAGTGTTCTTACAGTATTCCTTCCTTTTGGAGACCTTTCAAATCTTGGTTCCGCTCAGTTTCCTCTTTATGCTCTTAAGGAGTTTTTCCTTTTTAGTCTTGCCTCCTCTTAGTGTTTGTTCTTTATGTTCTTCAAGAGTTTTTCCAATTGATTCCTGCCAGTATTGTTGTTCCTTGTGAGTCTTGGTTCCTCAGGGTCTTAAATCTTAGTGTTCTCTCAGTATTTCTTCCTCGTGGAGACCTTTTAAGTCTTGGCTCCTCTGAGTGTTTGTTCATTAATGTTCCTAAAGAGTTTTGTCAATTGATTGTCTCTTCCTCATGGTCTTAGAGAGTTTTTTGAGAGTCTTGGTTCAGTATTTTTATGTCTTGGAGACTTTTGAGTCTTGGTTCCTCTCAGTGTTTGTTCCTCATGTTCTTAAATAGTTTTCCATCTGGTTCCTCCCAGTTGTTCTTCAATGTGCTCTTAAGGAGTTTTTCGTTTTGAGTCTTGGTTCCTCTTAATGTTTCCTCAGGCTCTTAAGTCTTAGTTTTCTCTCAGGGTTTCTTCAGTATTTCTTCTCTTGAAGACCATTTGAGTCTTGAGCTTTTCCTCTTGAGTCTTGGTTCCTCTCAGTATTTGTTGCCCATGTTCTTCAAGAGTTTTGCCAATTGTTTCCTTTCAGTTGCTCTTTCTCATGGTCTCAGTGAGTTTTTCCTTGTGAGTTTTTGTTTCCCAGACTATTAAGTCTCAATGTTCTCTCATTATTTCTTCTTCTTGGTGACCTTTCAAGTCTTGGTTCTTCTCAGGTTTCTTCTGTATGCTCTTTGGGATGTTTTCCTTGTGAGTCTTTGTTTCCCAGGCTCATAAGTCTCTGGGTTTCCTCAGTATTTCTTCTTCTTTAAGACCTTTTAAGTCTTGGTTCCTCTGAGTGTTCCTTCTACATGATTTTAGAGTTTTTCCTTTTGAGTCTTGGTTCCCCTTAGTGCTTCTTGCTCATGTTCATAGGGACTTTTTGAGTCTTAATTTATCTCAGAGCTTTGTCCTCATGCCCTTAAGGGGTTTCTCCTTTTGAGTCTTGGTTCGTTTCCATGTTTCTTCGATATGCTCTTAGGGAACTTTAAGTCTTGGTTCTTCTCAGTGTTTCTTCATGCTCTTAGCCAGATGTTGACATTTACAGGCCATTTATTGCTTTGTTTGTTGTTGGCTTAAAAGGCACCTCTGAAAGATCCCCACCATGTCAACCAGCCTTCTTAAGCTAAGCGCTCAGGCAAATTCAGTCAAGCATGCTCCCCACCTTCTCTCTAGCTCTGTCTCTTTCACCCTGCAGCCCAGGAGAGCAGACGGCACACGCAGAAGGTTCCAGCTTTCCTCCCCTCCCAGCGCCGTCTTATCTGGCCTGCATAGACGTGCTAACTCATGCGGCAGAGCTCGATCAGGAGCATAAGCGTGGGCAGAGCTAGCTGTCACAGCTGGAGCCTGGAAATCAGTCACTGTCGCCACTCGCGGTAATTGGTGGGGGAGAAAGAAGAAGAAGAAGAAGAAGAAGTAGAAGCAGCAGAACCGGAAGAAGAAGAAGAATAAGCTGCAAGCAACTTCGGCTCAGTGCGGAAAACGTTCAGAACGAAAATTCTGAAAGGTTAAGGGGATTTACCATGCGGCACTGCACGTGTTTAACTCTCCCTGGTATTTTTGAAGATGTGACAAATCAAGAAGGCTTCTGGATCCAGTACATGAAACACACGAGCAGACGGTGGAAGAATTTCAATGAGCTGCAATGAGTCTGTGACTCAACACTCAGTATCAGCCATGACTATCTCATACTATATATGTGACTGTGCTAATATGCAACCAAATAGTTATTGCCAGAGGCATAATCCAAGCAGGGAAGGAGGGAACATGTTTACCCCAGTGTTGAGAATATGTGACTTTGCCTCCCCCAATGTAAGACTAAAATATTAATAATGAAAAAGAGCAGAAAAGGCTTTGAGAGATGGAAAAACAATGAAAACTACAAAATGGGTAATGTTTGATCATTTGGGCTAAAGTCTTGTCTGTCTTCAGCTGAAAGTTCTCCTCAATCTTTAAAAACATTTGCAGATGAAGCCAGTGTTTGAAATGGGCAAACACTGTTGAGCGAATTCTTCACTCTTCCACATGAGAATCTGTCACATTCGGAGGATACAAGCATAACTGCTAATAGCATCAACTTCCTACCTAGATGTGTGTCACCTTAGCAAACACTTTTACAAGGTAACAATTCTGAAAATAGCAATCAGCACATCTACAAACTATTCAAGTGTACATTCTGGTGCACATCACATTATAGTGCTTGGTGACTTGATCCTCACCCGGAAGAGTAATTCAATCATTGTTATTGGCATCAATTCTAAACATTATCAAGGCTACAGGACAGGGGTCATCAACATGTGGCTCCGGAGCTGCACACAGCTTTTTTACTGCCCTGTTGTGGCTCCACAGCAGAATTAGACTTTTAGGTAAAAATAAAATGATCTTTCTTTGAAGTAAAATAAAGTTCTGCTGATCATTCAAACACACTTAAATATAAATGCTCTTAAATACTGGAGTTAATGTAGCTTCGATCTGTTAATTCATCCTTTAATCCTGAAGATTGGCACGCAGACTGCTAGCAATCTCACCTGGCTAGTAACTATGGAAATGGAATTAAGTAATTTAGATGAGATGAATGGACTTATTTGTATTTTTAAGCACTCAGATTAAAAGTCAGTTTCTTGTTAGCCAGATTCTTGTTTGAATTGTCCCGTTCCACCTTAAACGGTGCAACAGTTACATTCAGGCACCTCAGACACCACTCATAGTGTAACAGGAATATTTGAACAAGCTGGTGAATGAGAAGCTGACTTTAGCCCCATAAAAAATTTATGTTGAAAGACATTTTACAAGAAACTATCCCACTTTTACGGAAATGTTTCCTGCCAGAGATGCGAGAAAAGTGGCTATAGCTGAGCTAAAGCTTAAAGCAGAGCAAAGTAAGTCTACATTTTTCATTTATATTATATTTTTAGCCAATATTAGTACATTTGCACATACTGAGAAATATTTACAGCCAAGATGGTAAAATGGACAAATTGTTGTGGCTCCCAAGATGGTTTGATTTCTGTTGAAATTGACATTTATTGTGACCATTAGAAAAACACTACCATTATGCTAACTGCCACCAGTCCTTGACCCACAGGTCATGAACTGACTGGCCGGTCGGGGCTTGACGAATGTAAACAGAAATTGAGAAGCATCTGCTTCTCCGGCAGGCTCTGAGAAGACTGCGAGCTTGTGGCTCCGAACAGTTGGTGGAGGAGAATGTGCCATGCCAGAGCAGAATGGGCTCCAGAAGGCGGCGACAGAAGTCGAAAAGCCTCTCTAATTGACAGCTTAGCAGGGGAGCGGAGTGACGAAATTAACTTGCCTAAAAGTTCACAGCTGAAGGGGGATTGTGATTTCTTTGGCAGCTTTGGTCCTGTGGAGGCTTGGAGCCATGTCCAGATTATGAATTTGGCAAAAATATGGAAATTGATGTGGTCTCAGATGGACCACAAAATGTGGATATTCTGAGAAACATTGGACGAGTAGAACACACAGTGGTAGTTTCTAAAAGGTGGTGAGATTCCAGGTTTCATTTGTCAAAAAAGATCTTTAAGAACCATTTTTATTGTTGCAACCAAACCAACCTTTCAAGCAAAAGTCAAAGTCCATTGGATTGTCATATTCTTTGCACATGTGAGAAGAACTGCATCGAGTTTGGTATTATGTGAGATGCAGGCATCATCACACAATGCAACAGTGGACAACAAGCACTAGACCATGCTGATGGTAATACCTGAGATAAACATTATGTAATTAACTCCACAACAACAGCTGCTGGGTAAATCCCTTATCTGTTTCATGAAATTAAACTTGAAAGTAAACCTGCCTTCCACTCTTACAGACCTTCTTACTGACCATATTCTGATATCCTATTTGTGACTTACATGTATCCTGTGGTCAGTATTCTTCATTGTAACCAATTGCTACAGAATCCCTTTTGTGGGAACCAAAAGAAGCATGTCAGAGAAAACGATTTCTAAAGAATCTTTTTGTTTTTGGATTTTTCCTTAATATTCTCCCAAATTTTGTTGTATACAATTCCACCCACTAGTTCGGAGTCCCCCAGCCACACAACATCACCAGCACTAGGAGGGTGAAGGCTAACACAGGCTTCCTCCGAGACCTGTGAAGCATCACTGTTTCTTTTCGAACTGCTGCTCATGCAACGTCATTGGTCAGCTGAACGTGCCTGGAGGAAAGCACCAACCACCAATTCTGTTATGTCAGCTAACAGATGCCTGTACTGACTGATATTGCACTGGGTGATGGGGGCGCTGTCATACCCACACAGAGAGCGAGACTAATTGTACTGTCTTGGACTCCCAGCCACGGAAGGCTGTAGCATCATCAGGGATCAAACTCACAATCCTCTGACAACAGGGCTAAATACCTATTCACGGTGTTCCTTCATAGAACGTGTATATCATGTGGAGGTTCCTAAAACTTCAAAAAAGGCTTAATGCTGACATACATTTTCAGAAAAAAGGTATTAAACTGTCATTGGGGCAGCACCCCTCTTGTTGCTGGGGTGGTACACTCAAGGGTACATCTCAGTACCTTTAGTCAGGGAGCATAACTGCACCATAATCCATTGAAATGATATTTTCTAAGTTGTACTGACTCCACACGCCCCGTCTCATCTCCAGGCTTTTTATTTTATTGTTCTCTTTTCAAACATTAGTTCATGAAAAGTTATAAATATGTACTTTTCACCTGGAAAAGCTTGTTTATCACAGTACAAACAATGTAAATGTACCTCCAAAAGTACAACGGTGGTTTTAAGGTCCAGTTCTACACCTTAAAACCAGACTTGTACCTTTGGAGGTACATGTACATTGTTTGTACTGTGACAAACAAAATTGTACTGGCAAAATACCTTCATTTCTAACAGTATATTATTTACAAATTCACTCTCTTAACAACCCTTCACTGAAAGGAAGCATCTACTGAAAGGTACCTTTCACCTATTGAAAGGTTCTTTGGAGAACCAAAATAAGTTCTTCAATGGTATGGCACAAAGAATCAAAAAGGATGGGTTTTCTTTATGATTCTTTGTGCCTTTGTGTTTCTTTCTCATGCAGTGAAGAAACTTTTTTATTCTGAGTCTTGGTTCCTCTCAGAGTTTCTTCTTTTATTCCCTTCCATTTTGGTTTGTCCAGTATTTTTTTTATCTTGCTCTTCCTCATATCTTGAGTTGGAGTGCCATTCATAATCCAGAAATAATCAACTTGTATCAGTACCTGATGTCATTTATGCTCTTGTGCCTGAATACAATCAAATTCTCACAGCAATGTTACAAAATTTGAGGTTGTTACTGCAGCAAAAGTGGTCAAACTCCCTGTTAATACCATTCATTTCAGAAGAAATGTTCGATGTATTTATGTAAAAACAAAGTAAATAAGTTTTCAGACCTTAGATGTTTACACAGATTTTACATGGGTTATGATCTATTTAAATTAAGACATTAATTAGGGTAGTAATAAGCTAACAATATACAAAAATCATAACTTAAAAATCATACCTTAACCCCTTCATTCAAATTCATCTATCCATCCATTTTCTAAGCCGCTTCTCCATCAGGGTTGCGGGAGCCTATCCCAGCAGTCTTCGGGCGGAAGGCAGGATACACCCTGTACAGGTCGCCAGTCCATTGCAGGGCAGACAGACAGAAAGACAGACACAGACAGTCACTCACACCTAGGGGCAATTTAGCATGTCCAACTGGCCTGAGTGCATGTCTTTGGACTGTGGGAGGAAACCCACGCAGACACGGGGAGAACATGCAAACTCCACCCAGAGAGGACCCCGGTCACCCGGCCGGGGAATCGAACCCAGGCCCTCCTTGCTGTGAGGCGACAGCGCTACCCACCATGCCACCGTGCCACCTTCAATTTGTGAAAATAATACTTAACCCCTTAAAATCCCAGGCTTATAATACTAAGGCTTATTACTCAGTAACTACGGGGACTTCAGTGCAAACTGGTTGAGCTATTCTTAGTTTATAGAAGTGTGCCATTAAACTTTGGGCCTACCTGTTGTCACTACTGAAACCCTTAGTTTCAGTAGTTTCTTCTAACTAACACTTAGTTTCAGTAGTGGAGCTAAAGATCACACCTACCTTGTTGGTCTGCCTTGTAGATGTAAAGTCAGAGACGACAGCTCATCTGCTGCTGCACAGTTTGTGCTGGTCATCCTCTAGTCCTTCATCAGTGGTCACAGGACAATGTTGGCTGGAAGTGTTTGGTTCTCAGTGTTTAAAAACTCCAGCAGCACTGCTGTGTCTGATCCACTTGTACCTGCGCAACACATGCTAACACACCACCACCACATCAACATCACTGCAGTGCTGAGAATGACCCACCACCCAAATAGTAGGGGTCCTGACCATTGAAGAACAGGGTAACAAAATATCAGAGAAACAGATGGACTACAGTCTGTAACAGTAGAACTACAAAGTGCACCCATGTGGTCAGTGGAGTGTAGACAGAAGGAGGTTTTAATGTTATGGCTGACTGGGGTCTATATTGTCCAGTAAGTAATTAAGAGCCACAGTGTTTCTTCTTTGACACATTCCTCTCAGGTTCCTTTCAAACAGCCAACAAATTGCCTTGCACAACCTGTACCTTCTTTTTTGTTTACCTCAGATTTATGGATTCTTCTGTTGGGCCATTATTGATAAGAAATTTAAAAAGCCTTACTTTTAGGGGAGGTCGGAGTAATTGGTGGCAGGGGATGACCAAAATAGGTTAGAATGCCGAGAAAAGTGGCTTGAAGTTATTGCTCCCAAACCCTGGAGGATAACTAGCCTTCCTCACTGCAACAAAAATTCAGGGTGTAAACCACATCAAGGACAGCTGCAAGGCCTGAAACTACAATAAAGACTCACACCCACACCTAGTCTGTGGTTCACAATTGCGTCAGATTAATGTGTTTTCTGCCTCCTAGTTTATTGTTTTATATCAAGAGAACATTGCAGGTATGTTTTTCATTATCATTTCAAAAGCATTTCTGTATGGAAATAAACAAGGAAATAGTTTTTGATCAGAAACATCTCCCTTGTGCTTCTATCCCGTGGCCATTTTTCACATTCAGAGTACAAAATACATTTATCTTTATCCGATTTGGACTTGAGATTAAAATTCTTTTGCTTGGGATGATCCTATACCTGAATTATGTTTATTTTAGGTGGGTGGAACTAAACTGCTGTAGCAAGGAAAGCCTACACACTTTAGTAAATAAAATGGTTGTATCTAGAACCATAAACACTTTTGCATACTTAATAGTTCTTTGCATTGTGAAAGCCTTCTTCAGACTGGAAAATGTGTTGTATATAGTTCTATATAAAACTTTTTGAAAAGGGTTCTATATAGGATCAAAAAGGGTTCGTCAGTTGTAACAAGCTTGGCATTGTAACAATAACTCTTTTCAAAAAGGTTCTACGTAGAACCACATGCAACACATTTTCCGTCAATCTGAAGAACGCTTTCACAATGCAAAAAACGGCGAGCATGCGAAGAGTTATTTGAGTGTCAATGGTTCTATGTAGAATCATTGTCTTTACTAAAGAACCCTTCAAGAACTGTCACGTGTGATCAGAAAGCAGACGCTCGCGGTTCAAAAACAAAAGTTTTACTTGGGGACAGGCTGAGAGGAGTCAAACAGGCATTGGTCATATCCAGGATAATCCATACAATAACCAAGGCAAACATCACAAGATAGGGCAAGGCAAGGCAAAATCCATAAACAGGCAGAGTCAAAAAAACAAAGTAGCAAACAAACCAGGCGTAGGTACCAAAAGGGAAAGTCCTAAAACAGGGTCAAGAGAGATAACAGGCAGGAAGTCATACACAAATATGATAAACACAGGAAAGAACGCTCAGTAAGTCTCAAAAGAAAACAATACTTTGCAAAGATCTGAACTAAAGCTCGGGCTCATATCTATCCAAAACTATCACATGGCCATACTACACAGCTGTGAGGCATCAGTATTCAGGTGATCTGGATCTCTGATAGGTCGATGGTGTTGTGTCCTGGGTCATGTGATCCTGCAATGGATCTTGGGAATTGTAGTCCTGAAGCATATGTGGATTGGTAGCAGGCGTGACAAGAACCACCTTTTTTCTAAACCACCAATTTTTTTCTAAACTAATGAAGCAAAATTTGGACATCACATTTGATTGACTGCATTTGGGGATAAATGGCTTAGAATGTCAAAGACCAAAGGACTTACTTAACAAGTCGTTTTATTATTATGTCATTTTTTGATTTCATCAAATACTTGGTGGGTTTTGGGACTAACGCTAGCTCTACTTGATGGCCCGAGCCTGAGAAAGTTTGTGAACCCCAGGTGCAAAAGAAATACAGATGTGAACATTTTTGGCCCAATTCCATTTCACCCCTTAGCCCTTAGCCCTCTGTTTTGCCAAAGTGTCCCGATTTTTGTTGAGATAGAGGGGTAGGGTGAAGTTTTAGGGCTACATGGCCCTCCAAATGGAGGTTTTTAGAAGCACACCTCAAACAGAGTGGTATGCAAAAAAGAAAAAGAAAAAAGTGCAAGACCAAATAAAATCCACAAATGAGAGCATTTTCTTTGTTAAAGGATTACAGTAGCCATTGTACTATCTTAGTCTAATGTCATTTCAGTGTATTAAGATTGTTTTCTAAAAATTGCACATTTTATGCTAAATTCCCCATTCCAGCTTAAATAGTCCAGCAGTTCTGATGCCTCAAGTGCCAGAATGTAACTGCTGCTCCATTTAAGGTGGAACAGGAAAATTTGAAGGAGAAGCTAATGAACAGCTGACTTCAGCTTAATTTTACCTAAAATTAGCAGTGGGTGATGATAAATAACTACCCCCATCCGCCCCCCCCCCCCCCCCCCCCCCCGGAAAGAATATGATGTCCTAAATATAACTAAAGCCCAGCAGTGAGGAGCTGAACTTTACCCTCCTCTGGCAGCATTGCCTACAGAGCAGCGCTAGTAGCTGTTAATGAAGTAATGTTCTTTATTACTTCAGGGTCCCATTTCATAGGGGAAGATTCCAAATACTGCTCCTTGAAACTCAGTTCCCAGGGGCAAAGTGACACTCAAAAGCAAGTAGAAAATAAGTACAAATAAGAAATGGGCCATTTGATCTGTATGAATATCTGCACTAATAACCACTACAGTTATTGGCTGCATCATTTTAGGTCATGTATAGACGTTTCTGAAGCTTGGTGATATTTCCACCACTCCCCTGTAAAATTCTCTTTAATTACAGCATGTAGGGCATTGCTGGACCATGATGGAGCCATTCATAACTCGCTCATCTGATCATTACCAATATGTTCTGCTTCGGACCAACACCATCCATTTGTAGCGATGGCGGCACTTTCCTTCATGTAATCTTAAGTCGGAGCATGACGAATGAGCGTAATTTGTAAATTAAGGCTGGCAGTTAGTGTTCCAAATCATGGTTTCAATATTATGTTGCTAATGGTTTTGCTTGTGGGCGCTTGCCAACGTCCACAACCCAAAAATTGTACAAATTATCATATGACTATTTAATGATATATATGTTAATTTTATATATATATATGTAACATGTAAGTCATATAAGTCACATTATATGAATACTTAAAACTGAAAGTTGAGGCCCAATTGAAGTTCTCATTTTGAGTCTTGGTTCCTCTCAGAATTTCTCTGCTATACTCTTAGAGAGGCCCGAAAGGCTGCTAGAAAGGCTGCTTTCTCAGCAGACATGGGACACGTTTGTCCAGCTCCCTTCAGTAGATAAGGTCAAGGTTGAGTATGGAACCTCTAGCTTTTAATGTCTTTGATTCATCCATGGCTATCCCAGAGTGGCAAACCCTGGATAAGAGCAGGGCTGAAAGAATCGCTTCAATCCTCCAGCCCATTAATATTCCATACCTGTGGAGAACCCCACCGCTGCAGAACACAGCTGCTTTAGCGCTCTCCTACACAGGACATTGGAGACAATTGCCATATTGATGACTAAGGATAGAAAAAAGTCTCAGGAAATTTACCAAGAACTAATAGGGAATCTGAGGCTGGCATTTTGTGCTGATGTCAATTCACAATCAATCAAAAACGGACTTTCTCAACATCTTGTGTGAACCTTCAGGCTTAATTAACCTTTTTTTATGCAAATCTTGGGTAACTTTAGCTCAGAGGTATTCCATCACAATCTTGGACACCCTGCATTGTAACATTTCCTGTACTAACACAGCTCAACTGCTATTTTCAGTGAGGCCTTTGTGAGGATTCTTTTACTTCAGTTCCACTTGCATTTTTATTGTAATATTATTTGCTCATAATTCTTTGGTTTCTAATAATAGAAACAAGCAGGGCTCAATGATCCTCAATCAGTAGACCACTAGATCTTTGACAGACTTTTAACGCTGATCACTGGATCTTTTCTTTCTCTCTGTGTGACCACTGAAATCTTCATTGAAAACTTGCTTACGTTTATCCTAATTGTACTTTTAGTGCAGATGGTCTCTCCTAAAAAGTCTAGGTTCCTATAAGTGTTTCTTCCTCAAACTGTTAGGGAATTTTTCCTTTTGAGTCTTGGTTGCTCTCAGCGGTCCTTCTATATGTTCTTAGAGAACTTCTCCAGAACTGGTTCATCTCGTTGTTTCTTCCTCAAGCTCTTAGACAGTTTCTGCTCTTGAGTTCTTTTGATTTCTTCCTCAGGTTCTTAGAGATGTTCTCTTTTTGAGTCTTGGTTGTTCTCTAGGTTTCTTTCTCAAGCTCTAAGAGAGTTTTTCCTTTTGAGTCTTAGTTGTTCTTTAGGTTCCTTCCTCAAGTTCTTAGAGAGTATCTCCTTTTGAGTCTTGGTTGTTGTTTTGATTTCATACGCAGGTTCTTAGAGGTGTTCTCTTTTTAAGTCTTGGTTGTTCTTTAGGTCTCTTACTCGGGTTCTTAGAGATGTTCTCCTTTTGAGTCTTGGTTGTTCTCTAGGTTTCTTCCTCAAGCTCTTAGAGATTTTCATCCTTGAGTCTTGGTTGTTCTCTCTCAAACTTTAGAGGGTTTCTCCTTTTGAGTCTTGCTTGTGGTTTTGATTTCTTGCTCAAGTTCTTAGAGATGTTCTCCTTTTGTGTATTGGTTGTTCTTTATGTTTCTTCCTCAAGCTCTTATAGAGTTTCTCCTTTTGAGTCTCTTAATGCTCACATATCATTTATAAAATGGCTCTCTAAACATCCATTGAAGGTATCATACACCAAAAGGTACCTTTCATCTACTGAAATGTTCTTTAGAGAACCAGAAGAGGTTCTTCAATGGTATGGCACAAAGAACCCTTATTAGCAATATTTTAAGGTGCACATGTGTCCTGGCTGCACTATCCAGTGTGGCATAGAAAAAGAAGGGATTCATTTATGATTCTTGGTGCCTTTGTGTTTCTTTCTCATGCTTTTAAGGAGCCTTTCCTTCTGAGTCTTGGTTCCTCTCAGTGGTTCTTCCTCATGCTCTTATGGAGATTTTCCTTTTGAGTTTTGGTGGCTCATGCTCTTCCTCATGCTCTTATGGAATTTCTCCTTTTGAGTCTTGGTTCCTCTCAGTGGTTCTTCCTCATGCACTTATGGGGATTTTCCTTTTGAGTCTTGGTTCCTCTAAATGATTCTTCCTCATGCACTTATGGCGATTTTCCTTTTGAGTCTTGGTTCCTCTAAGTGGTTCTTCCTCATGCACTTATGGAGGTTTTCCTTTTGAGTCTTGGTTCCTCTCAGTGGTTCTTCCTCATGCTCTTATTGAGTTTTTCCTGTTGCATTCATAGACATTTCAATATGGTTGTTGACAATCTGGGCAGCAAAAAAACAAAAAAAACAATGTCTATTGGAGAAAGTGCTAAAGAAACCAATATAATTGACCATTACTACAGCTTTCAGATTCCTATTAAAATCAGAAAATGTGTCTTTTGAATTTCAGTCAGGTCTTCTTCAGAGGACCTTTTAAAATGGTTGAAATTTAATACTGCAATGATTTGTGTCACGATTGGCCCCTTCCAGTCCTGTCCATGTGTTCTTTGTTTTGGTTTTGTAGTCCAGTCCCCTCGTTTCATGACTCCACCCCTGATTGTTTCCACCTGTCCCTCATCATCCCTGTTGTATTTAAGCCCTGTGTTTGCCCCTTGTGCTTGCTGGTCTTTGTTGTCTGTACTGTTGTTTGAACTGTTCTGGTTGTGTTTATATGTTGGTTCGGTGTTTCCATGTTTATCATGTCTGACTTTAAATCTATCTGTGTTGGCCATCTGACTTTGAACCATTTGAACCTGATTTTGGATTTGCCCACAATAAAAGTCGCTTATCTCAGTGTATGCGTCCGCAACCTCACTCCCTGTTACAATTCGCTTACGTTAGATATTGCATTTCATATCTGATGGCTTTGCATTTCCTTCCTAAAATACAGCAAAGGATGACCAGTAATGAGAATCAGAATCACTTTCAATTGCCAGAAATTGTCGTTATGAGTGCACACATGCATGACGTGTCACATACTGAACCAGACAAGCACACAGACTTCTTATAATTTCTTCTTTTTCAGGACAAATAAAAAATACAATAAGTAGAACAACGAATACGAAGGAATAATAAAGGGCCAGTGCAAAAGGAGCTAAAGAAATGTGTGAATGTCTGTACATATGCAGATATGAATATCTACACATAGCCAGGTCTGAGTAGATGTATAGTAATTAATATATACAGAATACTGGTTGTGCTGATTTTGATGGCCCCGAATCTTCTACCAGAGGGGAGTGGCTGGAAGAGTTGCTGAGAAGGATTAGCTGTAATTTTGCCAGCATGCTTCATCACCCTGCTGTCGCAGATGTCCTGCAGGCCTTGATTTAGGCTAGGTACATGGCAGGTTGGTGTATTTTGTGATCTTCCAGATTTCTAGCGCCTTCAGTGTGCAATGTGGGAATAAATTAGGAGAGTAAAGACTGATTAAGATTGTAAAGAACAAAAATGGGAAGATCATTCTTTTTAATAATCATGTCCAATAGTATGTAGTGAATGGCATTTACCTTTAAGCTCCTGTTTGACTGCTGACTGTTTTAAATAGACCAGTTGTTCAGTGGTTTGGATGTGGTTTGGTCAAAATTGCTCACCGTTATAGTACTAGGAACCAGACGTCCGATGGGTTTAATAGCTCTAAAAGCAACATCCCATTAAGTTACTACACAAAGTGTTTATGAATGCAATGATTAATGCCTGAGACGTTGTTTTGTGATATTTTTAGTATCGTTTTACCGTTTTAGTTTCCTCTATGAACCACCTCTCAACTAAGATCAATGTGAAGCTAATGTGCTTTTGTTGTTACTAGCCTGTAGCTACCGTCGATCAACGTGGCTAATGGCAGCAGCAGCTTTTGTTTGCAGTTCATTTTTAAGCTTTTCTTACCTATTTTGGAAGATGGCAAAGTATACAGAGGACTTTGAGGAGGTCTGTTTCCAAAATGTCATAGATCCATATCAATTTGAACCAGAAAACACAAAGGAGATGCAGCAAGTTAACGCTAATGACGGCTAATTTCACTCATGAATGTTTTTAAATGGATTCCAGTTTCTGTTGTAACGAAACAGCCGGTGTGTAAATTTTTGGCTCTTCAGTCAGAACATTCCCCAAAAGGCATTCAGAGTGTTGTAAGGAAAACAGATTTTTTAATTTTACAGTATTTTACCATTATACTGACATACACAAATGACAAGACACAGGTAAGTTCACTGGTCATTTTGGATAGCAGATAAAATGGTGATATTAGTAATATAGACACGGTTCCTAGTACTACAATGGTGAAGAATGTTGACAGTGTAAATTTCTCTAGAAAAGCGCATTTCACACTGAACTACTTTGAATTATATTGTTTACATCTAAACCATTAAATGATTCATTCATTTTTCAAAATCGATGGAGTTTAAATGCCTTTTAAATGCTTCCATATAAAACCCTCGCTTTTTTATACAGTTTCTCTTCAGAACTGGACAATGCACATGCAGTATAATTCCATTAAAAGTTAGGGATTAGTTCATTATTCCATCTAGCAATGACTGAGCACTAGGGATATGGGAAAGTACAGGCTTCTGGCATTATTTCAAGAAAGGGATTTGAGCCCATGACATTGTGGTTGTGAATATGAAGCAGTTTTCTGCTGGCCAACATCCACCTCATGCAAAAGTACCCCATTTCGACAAACTATGAAGTATCTTGGTTCAATCTTAATATATTGTCTAGCAGGCAAATCAGTTTTTCCTTTTTGAAAGATACATTCCAAGCCCCAGATCCAATCAGATCAACAATGGAAAACTCTTAAAGAACTCCAAGAAATTTCCCCATGGTGTGGTCGTATTGTGCATGCTTTCGATTTTCAGGCAAAAGATGCTGGATGTCTGGAGATAAAGGTAAGAAGGATGAGGGAACGGAAAAACGAGCGGGAAGACTGGACAGAGCGCTTACTTAATTTGGAGAGTTGCTCAGGCGAATAACTCCAATCAATCTAGTAGGTGACCCGGAGTGGCCTTTTGCTTTGTCATGGACAAATAACTTCTGCTGCTAATGCATAGTGACTTCAGAAAAAATAAGGAATCATCTCGCAATTTTGCACCAGATGCCCAGAAGTTTACCTTGTTTCCTGCCTCGGTTTGCATTTTAGTCAGTTAAACACTTGAATAGGAGATGACTGGAGGTTAGAGGTAGTGTTTCTCATGAGCTAACAGAGCTAACTAGTCTCACGCTGGATACTGACAGAGGCTCCTCATCTTCTACATGAGATATTTCCTCCTCAGTGGGTGATGTACCAACATGTTATTCGTCAGAGAAGTATATTTTCATTGTTTCTGGATGAAGCTAACATCAGCTGGAGTAATGAGCCAAGGTAGTGATAAAGCTGTGCTATCTCTGTCTTTTCAGTCATGTCCTTAACAACACCTCCTTGGCAGTTCACTCACATTTAGGCGCTCAAGTTTTTGGAATAGTGTCACAAAAGTGTCACAAAAAATACACCCGAATACTGTCACTGTTCTTCACCCGCAAGTTGTCTGTGAATGCCAGGTGTAAAACAGGGCCAAAGATTACACCTATTGACACATCTATAAGAAGTACAAGGTAGGTTTCTAATAAAGTGGCCAATGAAAGGAAGCACAAGTGTGTGTTTTGAATTACGAGGCCAGTGAATGGACATACAAGGTGGTGTTTCTAATAAAGTGGCCAGTGAGTGGACATATAAAGTCAGTGTTCCTAATAAAGTAGTCAAAGTTGCGGTTTCCAATAAAGTGCCCAGTAAGTGGATATACAAAGTGTTTCTAATTAAGTGGCAATTGAAGGCAAGTTCAGGGTCTGTGTTTCTAATTAAATGGCCAGTGAGGTGATGTACAAAGTAGGTGTTTCTAATAAAGTGGCCTCTGAGTGGAAGTACAAGGACAGTATTTCTAATAAAATGCCCACTGAGTAAAAGCATAAGGTAGGTGTTTCTAATAAAGTGGCCAGTGAGTGGAAGTTGGTGCTGTTTCTAAAATGTGTCCAGTTAGTCAAAGCACAATGTGATGTTTCTAATAAAGCAGCCAGGGGTGGAGGTATAAGGTGGTGTAAGGTAATAAAGCATGCAGTGTGTGTAATATACTGTTCAAATACTCTCTAAAACTTCATTTCATCACTGAGACCAAGACTGGCGTCTCCGGTTTCCACAAGCATCAAGTAAATTGGAGTTAAGACCTCGTGTTAGTGTTCTGTAATGTAAGCTCTTTGTAAACACTATCGCCTCCTTGTCCCAGACAGGAGCGCATGTCTTATCCATGTCCTGATGTTGTTTGGCAACTGGTTGCTTTCATTAGTAATGAAGTTAATGCTCCACTAATGGGCCTGTCTGCGGCCCTCCCCCTTCCTCTGTCTGACCCAAGCTACACAGACATATCACTTAGCTTCTGATGAATTCAGCGTTCATTACTGCTGTCATATTAAATTGTTTTCTTTTCAGGGAAAGAGGACCGGACTTGTGAAAAACACTGTACAGTGAGAGCACATCTGTAATGGTATTTATAATCACATTATATTACTTAACTCTGTAGTTATAATCACTACTATATAGTTCAATAAGGCAGCAGATAGTCATTAATTAATGATAGAAATAAGGACTAAAACTATGTTTAAGTGTTTCTAATAAAGTGGCCAGTGAGTGGAAGTATAAGGTGGTGTTTCTAATAAACTGACCAGTGAGTTAAATTATAAGGTGGTGTTTCTAATAAAGTGGCCAGTGAGTGGAAGTATAAGGTGGTGTTTCTAATAAACTGACCAGTGAGGTAAATTATAAGGTGGTGTTTCTAATAAAGTGGTCAGTGAGTGGAAGTACAAGGTAGGTGTTTCTAATAAAGTGGCCAGTGAATGGAAGTATAAGGTGGTGTTTCTAATAAAGTGGCCAGTGAGTGGAAGTATAAGGTGGTGTTTCTAGTAAAGTGGCCAGTGAGTGGAAGTATAAGGTGGTGTTTCTAATAAAGTGGCCAGTAAGTGGAAGTAAACGGTGGTGTTTCTAGTAAAGTGGCCAGTGAGTGGAAGTATAAGGTGGTGTTTCTAGTAAAGTGGCCAGTGAGTGGAAGAATAAGGTGGTGTTTCTAATAAAGTGGCCAGTGAGTGGAAGTATACGGTGGTGTTTCTAATAAAGTGGCCAGTGAGTGGAAGTAAACGGTGGTGTTTCTAGTAAAGTGGCCAGTGAGTGGAAGTATAAGGTGGTGTTTCTAATAAAGTGGCCAGTGAGTGGAAGTATACGGTGGTGTTTCTAATAAAGTGGCCAGTGAGTGGAAGTAAATGGTGGTGTTTCTAATAAAGTGGCCAGTGAGTGGAAGTATAAGGTAGGTGTTTCTAATAAAGCGGCCAGTGAGTGGAAGAATAAGGTGGTGTTTCTAATAAAGTGGCCAGTGACTGGAAGTATAAGGTGGTGTTTCTAATAAAGTGGCCAGTGAGTGGAAGTAAACGGTGGTGTTTCTAGTAAAGTGGCCAGTGAGTGGAAGTATAAGGTGGTGTTTCTAATAAAGTGGCCAGTGAGTGGAAGTATACGGTGGTGTTTCTAATAAAGTGGCCAGTGAATGGAAGTATAAGGTGGTGTTTCTAATAAAGTGGCCAGTGAGTGGAAGTATAAGGTGGTGTTTCTAATAAAGTGGCCAGTGAGTGGAAGTATAAGGTGGTGTTTCTAGTAAAGTGGCCAGTGAGTGGAAGTATAAGGTGGTGTCTCTAATAAACTGACCAGTGAGTTAAATTATAAGGTGGTGTTTCTAATAAAGTGGTCAGTGAGTGGAAGTATACGGTGGTGTTTCTAATAAAGTGGCCAGTGAGTGGAAGTAAAAGGTAGGTGTTTCTAATAAAGTGGCCAGTGAATGGAAGTATAAGGTGGTGTTTCTAATAAAGTGGCCAGTGAGTGGAAGTATAAGGTGGTGTTTCTAATAAAGTGGCCAGTGAGTGGAAGTATAAGGTGGTGTTTCTAATAAAGTGGCCAGTGAGTGGAAGTATAAGGTGGTGTTTCTAGTAAAGTGGCCAGTGAGTGGAAGTATAAGGTGGTGTTTCTAGTAAAGTGGCCAGTGACTGGAAGTATACGGTGGTGTTTCTAATAAAGTGGCCAGTGAGTGGAAGTAAACGGTGGTGTTTCTAGTAAAGTGGCCAGTGAGTGGAAGTATAAGGTGGTGTTTCTAGTAAAGTGGCCAGTGAGTGGAAGTATAAGGTGGTGTTTCTAATAAAGTGGCCAGTGAGTGGAAGTATACGGTGGTGTTTCTAATAAAGTGGCCAGTGAGTGGAAGTATAAGGTGGTGTTTCTAGTAAAGTGGCCAGTGAGTGGAAGTATAAGATGGTGTTTCTAATAAAGTGGCCAGTGAGTGGAAGTATAAGGTGGTGTTTCTAGTAAAGTGGCCAGTGAGTGGAAGAATAAGGTGGTGTTTCTAATAAAGTGGCCAGTGAGTGGAAGTATACGGTGGTGTTTCTAATAAAGTGGCCAGTGAGTGGAAGTAAACAGTGGTGTTTCTAGTAAAGTGGCCAGTGAGTGGAAGTATAAGGTGGTGTTTCTAATAAAGTGGCCAGTGAGTGGAAGTAAACGGTGGTGTTTCTAATAAAGTGGACAGTGAGTGGAAGTATAAGGTAGGTGTTTCTAATAAAGCGGCCAGTGAGTGGAAGAATAAGGTGGTGTTTCTAATAAAGTGGCCAGTGAGTGGAAGTATAAGGTGGTGTTTCTAATAAAGTGGCCAGTGAGTGGAAGTAAACGGTGGTGTTTCTAGTAAAGTGGCCAGTGAGTGGAAGTATAAGGTGGTGTTTCTAATAAAGTGGCCAGTGAGTGGAAGTATACGGTGGTGTTTCTAATAAAGTGGCCAGTGAGTGGAAGTATAAGGTGGTGTTTCTAATAAAGTGGCCAGTGAGTGGAAGTATAAGGTGGTGTTTCTAATAAAGTGGCCAGTGAGTGGAAGTATAAGGTGGTGTTTCTAGCAAAGTGGCCAGTGAGTGGAAGTATAAGGTGGTGTTTCTAATAAAGTGGCCAGTGAGTGGAAGTAAACGGTGGTGTTTCTAATAAAGTGGCCAGTGAGTGGAAGTATAAGGTAGGTGTTTCTAATAAAGCGGCCAGTGAGTGGAAGAATAAGGTGGTGTTTCTAATAAAGTGGCCAGTGATTGGAAGTATACGGTGGTGTTTCTAATAAAGTGGCCAGTGAGTGGAAGTATAAGGTAGGTGTTTCTAATAAAGCGGCCAGTGAGTGGAAGAATAAGGTGGTGTTTCTAATAAAGTGGCCAGTGATTGGAAGTATACGGTGGTGTTTCTAATAAAGTGGCCAGTGAGTGGAAGTAAACGGTGGTGTTTCTAGTAAAGTGGCCAGTGAGTGGAAGTATAAGGTGGTGTTTCTAATAAAGTGGCCAGTGAGTGGAAGTATACGGTGGTGTTTCTAATAAAGTGGCCAGTGATTGGAAGTATACGGTGGTGTTTCTAATAAAGTGGCCAGTGAGTGGAAGTATAAGGTGGTGTTTCTAATAAAGCGGCCAGTGAGTGGAAGAATAAGGTGGTGTTTCTAATAAAGTGGCCAGTGAGTGGAAGTATACGGTGGTGTTTCTAATAAAGTGGCCAGTGAGTGGAAGTATAAGGTAGGTGTTTCTAATAAAGCGGCCAGTGAGTGGAAGAATAAGGTGGTGTTTCTAATAAAGTGGCCAGTGATTGGAAGTATACGGTGGTGTTTCTAATAAAGTGGCCAGTGAGTGGAAGTATAAGGTGGTGTTTCTAATAAAGTGGCCAGTGAGTGGAAGTATAAGGTGGTGTTTCTAGTAAAGTGGCCAGTGAGTGGAAGTATAAGGTGGTGTCTCTAATAAACTGACCAGTGAGTTAAATTATAAGGTGGTGTTTCTAATAAAGTGGTCAGTGAGTGGAAGTATACGGTGGTGTTTCTAATAAAGTGGCCAGTGAGTGGAAGTAAAAGGTAGGTGTTTCTAATAAAGTGGCCAGTGAATGGAAGTATAAGGTGGTGTTTCTAATAAAGTGGCAAGTGAGTGGAAGTATAAGGTGGTGTTTCTAATAAAGTGGCCAGTGAGTGGAAGTATAAGGTGGTGTTTCTAGTAAAGTGGCCAGTGAGTGGAAGTATAAGGTGGTGTTTCTAGTAAAGTGGCCAGTGACTGGAAGTATACGGTGGTGTTTCTAATAAAGTGGCCAGTGAGTGGAAGTAAACGGTGGTGTTTCTAGTAAAGTGGCCAGTGAGTGGAAGTATAAGGTGGTGTTTCTAGTAAAGTGGCCAGTGAGTGGAAGTATAAGGTGGTGTTTCTAATAAAGTGGCCAGTGAGTGGAAGTATACGGTGGTGTTTCTAATAAAGTGGCCAGTGAGTGGAAGTATAAGGTGGTGTTTCTAGTAAAGTGGCCAGTGAGTGGAAGTATAAGATGGTGTTTCTAATAAAGTGGCCAGTGAGTGGAAGTATAAGGTGGTGTTTCTAGTAAAGTGGCCAGTGAGTGGAAGAATAAGGTGGTGTTTCTAATAAAGTGGCCAGTGAGTGGAAGTATACGGTGGTGTTTCTAATAAAGTGGCCAGTGAGTGGAAGTAAACAGTGGTGGTTCTAGTAAAGTGGCCAGTGAGTGGAAGTATAAGGTGGTGTTTCTAATAAAGTGGCCAGTGAGTGGAAGTAAACGGTGGTGTTTCTAATAAAGTGGCCAGTGAGTGGAAGTATAAGGTAGGTGTTTCTAATAAAGCGGCCAGTGAGTGGAAGAATAAGGTGGTGTTTCTAATAAAGTGGCCAGTGAGTGGAAGTATAAGGTGGTGTTTCTAATAAAGTGGCCAGTGAGTGGAAGTAAACGGTGGTGTTTCTAGTAAAGTGGCCAGTGAGTGGAAGTATAAGGTGGTGTTTCTAATAAAGTGGCCAGTGAGTGGAAGTATACGGTGGTGTTTCTAATAAAGTGGCCAGTGAGTGGAAGTATAAGGTGGTGTTTCTAATAAAGTGGCCAGTGAGTGGAAGTATAAGGTGGTGTTTCTAATAAAGTGGCCAGTGAGTGGAAGTATAAGGTGGTGTTTCTAGTAAAGTGGCCAGTGAGTGGAAGTATAAGGTGGTGTTTCTAATAAAGTGGCCAGTGAGTGGAAGTAAACGGTGGTGTTTCTAATAAAGTGGCCAGTGAGTGGAAGTATAAGGTAGGTGTTTCTAATAAAGCGGCCAGTGAGTGGAAGAATAAGGTGGTGTTTCTAATAAAGTGGCCAGTGATTGGAAGTATACGGTGGTGTTTCTAATAAAGTGGCCAGTGAGTGGAAGTATAAGGTAGGTGTTTCTAATAAAGCGGCCAGTGAGTGGAAGAATAAGGTGGTGTTTCTAATAAAGTGGCCAGTGATTGGAAGTATACGGTGGTGTTTCTAATAAAGTGGCCAGTGAGTGGAAGTAAACGGTGGTGTTTCTAGTAAAGTGGCCAGTGAGTGGAAGTATAAGGTGGTGTTTCTAATAAAGTGGCCAGTGAGTGGAAGTATACGGTGGTGTTTCTAATAAAGTGGCCAGTGAGTGGAAGTATAAGGTAGGTGTTTCTAATAAAGCGGCCAGTGAGTGGAAGAATAAGGTGGTGTTTCTAATAAAGTGGCCAGTGAGTGGAAGTATACGGTGGTGTTTCTAATAAAGTGGCCAGTGAGTGGAAGTATAAGGTAGGTGTTTCTAATAAAGCGGCCAGTGAGTGGAAGAATAAGGTGGTGTTTCTAATAAAGTGGCCAGTGAATGGAAGTATACGGTGGTGTTTCTAATAAAGTGGCCAGTGAGTGGAAGTAAACGGTGGTGTTTCTAGTAAAGTGGCCAGTGAGTGGAAGTATAAGGTGGTGTTTCTAATAAAGTGGCCAGTGAGTGGAAGAATAAGGTGGTGTTTCTAATAAAGTGGCCAGTAAGTGGAAGTAAACGGTGGTGTTTCTAATAAAGTGGCCAGTGAGTGGAAGTATAAGGTAGGTGTTTCTAATAAAGCGGCCAGTGAGTGGAAGAATAAGGTGGTGTTTCTAATAAAGCGGCCAGTGAGTGGAAGAATAAGGTGGTGTTTCTAGTAAAGTGGCCAGTGAGTGGAAGTATAAGGTGGTGTTTCTAATAAAGTGGCCAGTGAGTGGAAGTAAACGGTGGTGTTTCTAGTAAAGTGGCCAGTGAGTGGAAGTATAAGGTGGTGTTTCTAATAAAGTGGCCAGTGAGTGGAAGTATACGGTGGTGTTTCTAATAAAGTGGCCAGTGAGTGGAAGTATAAGGTGGTGTTTCTAATAAAGTGGCCAGTGAGTGGAAGTATAAGGTGGTGTTTCTAATAAAGTGGCCAGTGAGTGGAAGTATAAGGTGGTGTTTCTAGTAAAGTGGCCAGTGAGTGGAAGTATAAGGTGGTGTCTCTAATAAACTGACCAGTGAGTTAAATTATAAGGTGGTGTTTCTAATAAAGTGGTCAGTGAGTGGAAGTATACGGTGGTGTTTCTAATAAAGTGGCCAGTGAGTGGAAGTAAAAGGTAGGTGTTTCTAATAAAGTGGCCAGTGAATGGAAGTATAAGGTGGTGTTTCTAATAAAGTGGCCAGTGAGTGGAAGTATAAGGTGGTGTTTCTAATAAAGTGGCCAGTGAGTGGAAGTATAAGGTGGTGTTTCTAGTAAAGTGGCCAGTGAGTGGAAGTATAAGGTGGTGTTTCTAGGAAAGTGGCCAGTGACTGGAAGTATAAGGTGGTGTTTCTAGTAAAGTGGCCAGTGAGTGGAAGTAAACGGTGGTGTTTCTAGTAAAGTGGCCAGTGAGTGGAAGTATAAGGTGGTGTTTCTAGTAAAGTGGCCAGTGAGTGGAAGTATAAGGTGGTGTTTCTAATAAAGTGGCCAGTGAGTGGAAGTATACGGTGGTGTTTCTAATAAAGTGGCCAGTGAGTGGAAGTATAAGGTGGTGTTTCTACTAAAGTGGCCAGTGAGTGGAAGTATAAGATGGTGTTTCTAATAAAGTGGCCAATGAGTGGAAGTATAAGGTGGTGTTTCTAGTAAAGTGGCCAGTGAGTGGAAGAATAAGGTGGTGTTTCTAATAAAGTGGCCAGTGAGTGGAAGTATACGGTGGTGTTTCTAATAAAGTGGCCAGTGAGTGGAAGAATAAGGTGGTGTTTCTAATAAAGTGGCCAGTGAGTGGAAGTATACGGTGGTGTTTCTAATAAAGTGGCCAGTGAGTGGAAGAATAAGGTGGTGTTTCTAATAAAGTGGCCAGTGAGTGGAAGTATAAGGTGGTGTTTCTAGTAAAGTGGCCAGTGAGTGGAAGAATAAGGTGGTGTTTCTAATAAAGTGGCCAGTGAGTGGAAGTATACGGTGGTGTTTCTAATAAAGTGGCCAGTGAGTGGAAGTATAAGGTGGTGTTTCTAGTAAAGTGGCCAGTGAGTGGAAGTATAAGGTGGTGTTTCTAATAAAGTGGCCAGTGAGTGGAAGTAAACGGTGGTGTTTCTAGTAAAGTGGCCAGTGAGTGGAAGTATAAGGTGGTGTTTCTAATAAAGTGGCCAGTGAGTGGAAGTAAACGGTGGTGTTTCTAATAAAGTGGCCAGTGAGTGGAAGTATAAGGTAGGTGTTTCTAATAAAGCGGCCAGTGAGTGGAAGAATAAGGTAGTGTTTCTAATAAAGTGGCCAGTGATTGGAAGTATACGGTGGTGTTTCTAATAAAGTGGCCAGTGAGTGGAAGTATAAGGTAGGTGTTTCTAATAAAGCGGCCAGTGAGTGGAAGAATAAGGTGGTGTTTCTAATAAAGTGGCCAGTGATTGGAAGTATACGGTGGTGTTTCTAATAAAGTGGCCAGTGAGTGGAAGTAAACGGTGGTGTTTCTAATAAAGTGGCCAGTGAGTGGAAGTATAAGGTAGGTGTTTCTAATAAAGCGGCCAGTGAGTGGAAGAATAAGGTGGTGTTTCTAATAAAGTGGCCAGTGAGTGGAAGTATACGGTGGTGTTTCTAATAAAGTGGCCAGTGAGTGGAAGTATAAGGTAGGTGTTTCTAATAAAGCGGCCAGTGAGTGGAAGAATAAGGTGGTGTTTCTAATAAAGTGGCCAGTGAATGGAAGTATACGGTGGTGTTTCTAATAAAGTGGCCAGTGAGTGGAAGTAAACGGTGGTGTTTCTAGTAAAGTGGCCAGTGAGTGGAAGTATAAGGTGGTGTTTCTAATAAAGTGGCCAGTGAGTGGAAGAATAAGGTGGTGTTTCTAATAAAGTGGCCAGTAAGTGGAAGTAAACGGTGGTGTTTCTAATAAAGTGGCCAGTGAGTGGAAGTATAAGGTAGGTGTTTCTAATAAAGCGGCCAGTGAGTGGAAGAATAAGGTGGTGTTTCTAATAAAGCGGCCAGTGAGTGGAAGAATAAGGTGGTGTTTCTAGTAAAGTGGCCAGTGAGTGGAAGTATAAGGTGGTGTTTCTAATAAAGTGGCCAGTGAGTGGAAGTAAACGGTGGTGTTTCTAGTAAAGTGGCCAGTGAGTGGAAGTATAAGGTGGTGTTTCTAATAAAGTGGCCAGTGAGTGGAAGTATACGGTGGTGTTTCTAATAAAGTGGCCAGTGAATGGAAGTATAAGGTGGTGTTTCTAATAAAGTGGCCAGTGAGTGGAAGTATAAGGTGGTGTTTCTAATAAAGTGGCCAGTGAGTGGAAGTATAAGGTGGTGTTTCTAGTAAAGTGGCCAGTGAGTGGAAGTATAAGGTGGTGTCTCTAATAAACTGACCAGTGAGTTAAATTATAAGGTGGTGTTTCTAATAAAGTGGTCAGTGAGTGGAAGTATACGGTGGTGTTTCTAATAAAGTGGCCAGTGAGTGGAAGTAAAAGGTTGGTGTTTCTAATAAAGTGGCCAGTGAATGGAAGTATAAGGTGGTGTTTCTAATAAAGTGGCCAGTGAGTGGAAGTATAAGGTGGTGTTTCTAATAAAGTGGCCAGTGAGTGGAAGTATAAGGTGGTGTTTCTAGTAAAGTGGCCAGTGAGTGGAAGTATAAGGTGGTGTTTCTAGGAAAGTGGCCAGTGACTGGAAGTATAAGGTGGTGTTTCTAGTAAAGTGGCCAGTGAGTGGAAGTAAACGGTGGTGTTTCTAGTAAAGTGGCCAGTGAGTGGAAGTATAAGGTGGTGTTTCTAGTAAAGTGGCCAGTGAGTGGAAGTATAAGGTGGTGTTTCTAATAAAGTGGCCAGTGAGTGGAAGTATACGGTGGTGTTTCTAATAAAGTGGCCAGTGAGTGGAAGTATAAGGTGGTGTTTCTACTAAAGTGGCCAGTGAGTGGAAGTATAAGATGGTGTTTCTAATAAAGTGGCCAATGAGTGGAAGTATAAGGTGGTGTTTCTAGTAAAGTGGCCAGTGAGTGGAAGAATAAGGTGGTGTTTCTAATAAAGTGGCCAGTGAGTGGAAGTATACGGTGGTGTTTCTAATAAAGTGGCCAGTGAGTGGAAGAATAAGGTGGTGTTTCTAATAAAGTGGCCAGTGAGTGGAAGTATACGGTGGTGTTTCTAATAAAGTGGCCAGTGAGTGGAAGAATAAGGTGGTGTTTCTAATAAAGTGGCCAGTGAGTGGAAGTATAAGGTGGTGTTTCTAGTAAAGTGGCCAGTGAGTGGAAGAATAAGGTGGTGTTTCTAATAAAGTGGCCAGTGAGTGGAAGTATACGGTGGTGTTTCTAATAAAGTGGCCAGTGAGTGGAAGTATAAGGTGGTGTTTCTAGTAAAGTGGCCAGTGAGTGGAAGTATAAGGTGGTGTTTCTAATAAAGTGGCCAGTGAGTGGAAGTAAACGGTGGTGTTTCTAGTAAAGTGGCCAGTGAGTGGAAGTATAAGGTGGTGTTTCTAATAAAGTGGCCAGTGAGTGGAAGTAAACGGTGGTGTTTCTAATAAAGTGGCCAGTGAGTGGAAGTATAAGGTAGGTGTTTCTAATAAAGCGGCCAGTGAGTGGAAGAATAAGGTAGTGTTTCTAATAAAGTGGCCAGTGATTGGAAGTATACGGTGGTGTTTCTAATAAAGTGGCCAGTGAGTGGAAGTATAAGGTAGGTGTTTCTAATAAAGCGGCCAGTGAGTGGAAGAATAAGGTGGTGTTTCTAATAAAGTGGCCAGTGATTGGAAGTATACGGTGGTGTTTCTAATAAAGTGGCCAGTGAGTGGAAGTAAACGGTGGTGTTTCTAATAAAGTGGCCAGTGAGTGGAAGTATAAGGTAGGTGTTTCTAATAAAGCGGCCAGTGAGTGGAAGAATAAGGTGGTGTTTCTAATAAAGTGGCCAGTGAGTGGAAGTATACGGTGGTGTTTCTAATAAAGTGGCCAGTGAGTGGAAGTATAAGGTAGGTGTTTCTAATAAAGCGGCCAGTGAGTGGAAGAATAAGGTGGTGTTTCTAATAAAGTGGCCAGTGAATGGAAGTATACGGTGGTGTTTCTAATAAAGTGGCCAGTGAGTGGAAGTAAACGGTGGTGTTTCTAGTAAAGTGGCCAGTGAGTGGAAGTATAAGGTGGTGTTTCTAATAAAGTGGCCAGTGAGTGGAAGAATAAGGTGGTGTTTCTAATAAAGTGGCCAGTAAGTGGAAGTAAACGGTGGTGTTTCTAGTAAAGTGGCCAGTGAGTGGAAGTATAAGGTAGGTGTTTCTAATAAAGTGGCCAGTGAGTGGAAGTATAAGGTGGTGTTTCTAATAAAGTGGCCAGTGAGTGGAAGTAAACGGTGGTGTTTCTAATAAAGTGGCCAGTGAGTGGAAGTATAAGGTAGGTGTTTCTAATAAAGCGGCCAGTGAGTGGAAGAATAAGGTGGTGTTTCTAATAAAGTGGCCAGTGAGTGGAAGTATAAGGTGGTGTTTCTAATAAAGTGGCCAGTGAGTGGAAGTAAACGGTGGTGTTTCTAGTAAAGTGGCCAGTGAGTGGAAGTATAAGGTGGTGTTTCTAATAAAGTGGCCAGTGAGTGGAAGTATACGGTGGTGTTTCTAATAAAGTGGCCAGTGAATGGAAGTATAAGGTGGTGTTTCTAATAAAGTGGCCAGTGAGTGGAAGTATAAGGTGGTGTTTCTAATAAAGTGGCCAGTGAGTGGAAGTATAAGGTGGTGTTTCTAGTAAAGTGGCCAGTGAGTGGAAGTATAAGGTGGTGTCTCTAATAAACTGACCAGTGAGTTAAATTATAAGGTGGTGTTTCTAATAAAGTGGTCAGTGAGTGGAAGTATACGGTGGTGTTTCTAATAAAGTGGGCAGTGAGTGGAAGTAAAAGGTAGGTGTTTCTAATAAAGTGGCCAGTGAATGGAAGTATAAGGTGGTGTTTCTAATAAAGTGGCCAGTGAGTGGAAGTATAAGGTGGTGTTTTTAATAAAGTGGCCAGTGAGTGGAAGTATAAGGTGGTGTTTCTAGTAAAGTGGCCAGTGAGTGGAAGTATAAGGTGGTGTTTCTAGTAAAGTGGCCAGTGACTGGAAGTATAAGGTGGTGTTTCTAGTAAAGTGGCCAGTGAGTGGAAGTAAACGGTGGTGTTTCTAGTAAAGTGGCCAGTGAGTGGATGTATAAGGTGGTGTTTCTAGTAAAGTGGCCAGTGAGTGGAAGTATAAGGTGGTGTTTCTAATAAAGTGGCCAGTGAGTGGAAGTATACGGTGGTGTTTCTAATAAAGTGGCCAGTGAGTGGAAGTATAAGGTGGTGTTTCTAGTAAAGTGGCCAGTGAGTGGAAGTATAAGATGGTGTTTCTAATAAAGTGGCCAATGAGTGGAAGTATAAGGTGGTGTTTCTAGTAAAGTGGCCAGTGAGTGGAAGTATAAGGTGGTGTTTCTAATAAAGTGGCCAGTGAGTGGAAGTATACGGTGGTGTTTCTAATAAAGTGGCCAGTGAGTGGAAGTAAACGGTGGTGTTTCTAGTAAAGTGGCCAGTGAGTGGAAGTAAACGGTGGTGTTTCTAATAAAGTGGCCAGTGAGTGGAAGTATAAGGTAGGTGTTTCTAATAAAGCGGCCAGTGAGTGGAAGAATAAGGTGGTGTTTCTAATAAAGTGGCCAGTGATTGGAAGTATACGGTGGTGTTTCTAATAAAGTGGCCAGTGAGTGGAAGTATAAGGTAGGTGTTTCTAATAAAGCGGCCAGTGAGTGGAAGTATAAGGTGGTGTTTCTAATAAAGTGGCCAGTGAGTGGAAGTATACGGTGGTGTTTCTAATAAAGTGGCCAGTGAGTGGAAGTAAACGGTGGTGTTTCTAGTAAAGTGGCCAGTGAGTGGAAGTATAAGGTGGTGTTTCTAATAAAGTGGCCAGTGAGTGGAAGTATACGGTGGTGTTTATAATAAAGTGGCCAGTGAGTGGAAGTATAAGGTAGGTGTTTCTAATAAAGCGGCCAGTGAGTGGAAGAATAAGGTGGTGTTTCTAATAAAGTGGCCAGTGAGTGGAAGTGTACGGTGGTGTTTCTAATAAAGTGGCCAGTGAGTGGAAGTATAAGGTAGGTGTTTCTAATAAAGCGGCCAGTGAGTGGAAGAATAAGGTGGTGTTTCTAATAAAGTGGCCAGTGAGTGGAAGTATACGGTGGTGTTTCTAATAAAGTGGCCAGTGAGTGGAAGTAAACGGTGGTGTTTCTAGTAAAGTGGCCAGTGAGTGGAAGTATAAGGTGGTGTTTCTAATAAAGTGGCCAGTGAGTGGAAGAATAAGGTGGTGTTTCTAATAAAGTGGCCAGTAAGTGGAAGTATAAGGTGGTGTTTCTAGTAAAGTGGCCAGTGAGTGGAAGTATACGGTGGTGTTTCTAGTAAAGTGGCCAGTGAGTGGAAGTATAAGGTGGTGTTTCTAATAAAGTGGCCAGTGAGTGGAAGAATAAGGTGGTGTTTCTAATAAAGTGGCCAGTGAGTGGAAGTATAAGGTGGTGTTTCTAGTAAAGTGGCCAGTGAGTGGAAGTATACGGTGGTGTTTCTAGTAAAGTGGCCAGTGAGTGGAAGTATAAGGTGGTGTTTCTAATAAAGTGGCCAGTGAGTGGAAGAATAAGGTGGTGTTTCTAATAAAGTGGCCAGTAAGTGGAAGTATAAGGTGGTGTTTCTAGTAAAGTGGCCAGTGAGTGGAAGTATACGGTGGTGTTTCTAGTAAAGTGGCCAGTGAGTGGAAGAATAAGGTGGTGTTTCTAATAAAGTGGCCAGTGAGTGGACGTATAAGGTGGTGTTTCTAGTAAAGTGGCCAGTGAGTGGAAGTATACGGTGGTGTTTCTAGTAAAGTGGCCAGTGAGTGGAAGAATAAGGTGGTGTTTCTAATAAAGTGGCCAGTGAGTGGAAGTATAAGGTGGTGTTTCTAGTAAAGTGGCCAGTGAGTGGAAGTATAAGGTGGTGTTTCTAGTAAAGTGGCCAGTGAGTGGACGTATAAGGTGGTGTTTCTAGTAAAGTGGCCAGTGAGTGGAAGAATAAGGTGGTGTTTCTAATAAAGTGGCCAGTGAGTGGAAGTATAAGGTGGTGTTTCTAGTAAAGTGGCCAGTGAGTGGAAGTATAAGGTGGTGTTTCTAGTAAAGTGGCCAGTGAGTGGACGTATAAGGTGGTGTTTCTAGTAAAGTGGCCAGTGAGTGGAAGAATAAGGTGGTGTTTCTAATAAAGTGGCCAGTGAGTGGAAGTATAAGGTGGTGTTTCTAGTAAAGTGGCCAGTGAATGGAAGTATAAGATGGTGTTTCTAATAAAGTGGCCAGTGAGTGGAAGTATAAGGTGGTGTTTCTAGTAAAGTGGCCAGTGAGTGGAAGAATAAGGTGGTGTTTCTAATAAAGTGGCCAGTGAGTGGAAGTATAAGGTGGTGTTTCTAGTAAAGTGGCCAGTGAGTGGAAGTATAAGGTGGTGTTTCTAGTAAAGTGGCCAGTGAGTGGAAGTATACGGTGGTGTTTCTAATAAAGTGGCCAGTGAATGGAAGTATAAGGTGGTGTTTCTAATAAAGTGGCCAGTGAGTGGAAGTATAAGGTGGTGTTTCTAATAAAGTGGCCAGTGAGTGGAAGTATAAGGTGGTGTTTCTAGTAAAGTGGCCAGTGAGTGGAAGTATAAGGTGGTGTCTCTAATAAACTGACCAGTGAGTTAAATTATAAGGTGGTGTTTCTAATAAAGTGGTCAGTGAGTGGAAGTATACGGTGGTGTTTCTAATAAAGTGGGCAGTGAGTGGAAGTAAAAGGTAGGTGTTTCTAATAAAGTGGCCAGTGAATGGAAGTATAAGGTGGTGTTTCTAATAAAGTGGCCAGTGAGTGGAAGTATAAGGTGGTGTTTTTAATAAAGTGGCCAGTGAGTGGAAGTATAAGGTGGTGTTTCTAGTAAAGTGGCCAGTGAGTGGAAGTATAAGGTGGTGTTTCTAGTAAAGTGGCCAGTGACTGGAAGTATAAGGTGGTGTTTCTAGTAAAGTGGCCAGTGAGTGGAAGTAAACGGTGGTGTTTCTAGTAAAGTGGCCAGTGAGTGGATGTATAAGGTGGTGTTTCTAGTAAAGTGGCCAGTGAGTGGAAGTATAAGGTGGTGTTTCTAATAAAGTGGCCAGTGAGTGGAAGTATACGGTGGTGTTTCTAATAAAGTGGCCAGTGAGTGGAAGTATAAGGTGGTGTTTCTAGTAAAGTGGCCAGTGAGTGGAAGTATAAGATGGTGTTTCTAATAAAGTGGCCAATGAGTGGAAGTATAAGGTGGTGTTTCTAGTAAAGTGGCCAGTGAGTGGAAGTATAAGGTGGTGTTTCTAATAAAGTGGCCAGTGAGTGGAAGTATACGGTGGTGTTTCTAATAAAGTGGCCAGTGAGTGGAAGTAAACGGTGGTGTTTCTAGTAAAGTGGCCAGTGAGTGGAAGTAAACGGTGGTGTTTCTAATAAAGTGGCCAGTGAGTGGAAGTATAAGGTAGGTGTTTCTAATAAAGCGGCCAGTGAGTGGAAGAATAAGGTGGTGTTTCTAATAAAGTGGCCAGTGATTGGAAGTATACGGTGGTGTTTCTAATAAAGTGGCCAGTGAGTGGAAGTATAAGGTAGGTGTTTCTAATAAAGCGGCCAGTGAGTGGAAGTATAAGGTGGTGTTTCTAATAAAGTGGCCAGTGAGTGGAAGTATACGGTGGTGTTTCTAATAAAGTGGCCAGTGAGTGGAAGTAAACGGTGGTGTTTCTAGTAAAGTGGCCAGTGAGTGGAAGTATAAGGTGGTGTTTCTAATAAAGTGGCCAGTGAGTGGAAGTATACGGTGGTGTTTATAATAAAGTGGCCAGTGAGTGGAAGTATAAGGTAGGTGTTTCTAATAAAGCGGCCAGTGAGTGGAAGAATAAGGTGGTGTTTCTAATAAAGTGGCCAGTGAGTGGAAGTGTACGGTGGTGTTTCTAATAAAGTGGCCAGTGAGTGGAAGTATAAGGTAGGTGTTTCTAATAAAGCGGCCAGTGAGTGGAAGAATAAGGTGGTGTTTCTAATAAAGTGGCCAGTGAGTGGAAGTATACGGTGGTGTTTCTAATAAAGTGGCCAGTGAGTGGAAGTAAACGGTGGTGTTTCTAGTAAAGTGGCCAGTGAGTGGAAGTATAAGGTGGTGTTTCTAATAAAGTGGCCAGTGAGTGGAAGAATAAGGTGGTGTTTCTAATAAAGTGGCCAGTGAGTGGAAGTATAAGGTGGTGTTTCTAGTAAAGTGGCCAGTGAGTGGAAGTATACGGTGGTGTTTCTAGTAAAGTGGCCAGTGAGTGGAAGTATAAGGTGGTGTTTCTAATAAAGTGGCCAGTGAGTGGAAGTATAAGGTGGTGTTTCTAATAAAGTGGCCAGTGAGTGGAAGTATAAGGTGGTGTTTCTAGTAAAGTGGCCAGTGAGTGGAAGTATACGGTGGTGTTTCTAGTAAAGTGGCCAGTGAGTGGAAGTATAAGGTGGTGTTTCTAATAAAGTGGCCAGTGAGTGGAAGAATAAGGTGGTGTTTCTAATAAAGTGGCCAGTAAGTGGAAGTATAAGGTGGTGTTTCTAGTAAAGTGGCCAGTGAGTGGAAGTATACGGTGGTGTTTCTAGTAAAGTGGCCAGTGAGTGGAAGAATAAGGTGGTGTTTCTAATAAAGTGGCCAGTGAGTGGAAGTATAAGGTGGTGTTTCTAGTAAAGTGGCCAGTGAGTGGAAGTATACGGTGGTGTTTCTAGTAAAGTGGCCAGTGAGTGGAAGAATAAGGTGGTGTTTCTAATAAAGTGGCCAGTGAGTGGAAGTATAAGGTGGTGTTTCTAGTAAAGTGGCCAGTGAGTGGAAGTATAAGGTGGTGTTTCTAGTAAAGTGGCCAGTGAGTGGACGTATAAGGTGGTGTTTCTAGTAAAGTGGCCAGTGAGTGGAAGAATAAGGTGGTGTTTCTAATAAAGTGGCCAGTGAGTGGAAGTATAAGGTGGTGTTTCTAGTAAAGTGGCCAGTGAGTGGAAGTATAAGGTGGTGTTTCTAGTAAAGTGGCCAGTGAGTGGAAGTATAAGGTGGTGTTTCTAGTAAAGTGGCCAGTGAGTGGAAGAATAAGGTGGTGTTTCTAATAAAGTGGCCAGTGAGTGGAAGTATAAGGTGGTGTTTCTAGTAAAGTGGCCAGTGAGTGGACGTATACGGTGGTGTTTCTAGTAAAGTGGCCAGTGAGTGGAAGAATAAGGTGGTGTTTCTAATAAAGTGGCCAGTGAGTGGAAGTATAAGGTGGTGTTTCTAGTAAAGTGGCCAGTGAGTGGAAGTATAAGGTGGTGTTTCTAGTAAAGTGGCCAGTGAGTGGACGTATACGGTGGTGTTTCTAGTAAAGTGGCCAGTGAGTGGAAGAATAAGGTGGTGTTTCTAATAAAGTGGCCAGTGAGTGGAAGTATAAGGTGGTGTTTCTAGTAAAGTGGCCAGTGAGTGGAAGCACAAGATGGTGTTTCAATACATTTTTCATTAGCGCTGTCCTATTCATGAGTCTCATTAAAATGTCAACAAACTACTTAATAATATCAAATCTTACATACCATTTGGTATTGAAGTCACATTTAATAGATGTAGACTTATTGTTGCTGCAGGTTTATCAGTGCGTGCACATTGGTGATTGATCTGAGTTCAGAGGAAAATAGTAAACAGAATGGCTAAAAACACCTAAGTATGCGCAGCACAATTTCCATATCTGCTTCTACTATATTGAAATTATGTACACAAGTGTGGAATCGACATTCAGAAGTCTGTACTCTCTGCTGTGCTGCAGATCCACGTCTAACTGATTCTGATATGATTCTGCGCCGCTTCATGTGAGATGCATTTGAAGAAATAACTAAATTTAGACACGTTTTAGATGTTTAGATGATCCGAGTGATGGGAAAAGTGCAGAGAAATGGCACTTAATTGAAAGTATGGTTAGTCTATCAAACTCATCCTTAATTAAGTGTGACAATGAGCCCAAAACTATGTTTGTGTGACTGTCAAAAGTACAGTAGGCAAAAGTTTGAACACCCCAGTTGAACTATGTTGTGTTGATTTGAAGTGAAAAGAAGTTAAAAAATAACCTCCTTTACAGAGGAAACACAGTGTGGCTTTATCAGGCGAACTTTAATGCACGAATCCTGTTTATTTGAGTTCAACACAAAATAAAAAATCACAAAATAAAAAATCAAACCGTAAACATACAGTACTGTGCACCCAAGACACATTTATCTATTTATCTCTGTCGTTTGTGTTTATTTCCTGAGAAAAGTGTTAATATTTGAAAAAATAAAATTTACAGAATATTAATTAATGATTTTATATATATATATATATATATATATATATATATATATGTATACACACACACACACACACACACACACACACACACACACACACACACACACACACACACACCAGCCACTTTATTAGGTACACCTTGTTAGTAAAAGGTTGGACCCCCTTTTGCCTTCAGAACTGCCTTAATTCTTCATGTCATGCTTTCAACAAGGTGTTGGAAACGTTCCTCAGAGATTCTGGTTGGTTATTTGAGTTCCTGTTACCTTTCCTTCATCTGGAACCAGTCTGCCCATTCTCCTCTGACCTCTCACACCAACAAGGCAATTTCGTCCACACAACTGACCGCTCACTGGATATTTCCTCTTTTTTGGACCGTTCTCTGTAAACCCTAGAGATGGTTGTGTGTGAAAATCCCAGCAGATCAGCAGTTTCTGAAATACTCAGACCAGCCCGTCTGGCACCAACAACCACGCCACGTTCAAAGCCCCTTAAATCCCCTTTCTTCCCCGTTCTGACGCTCGGTCTGCACTTCAGCAGGTTGTCTTGACCACCTCTACATGCCTAAATGCATTGAGTTGTGGCCGTGTGATTGGCTGATTAGCTATTTGTGTTAACAAGCAATTGAACATATCCATCCATTCATGGATGGATGGATGGAGTGTGTTTGTTTACCCATTTCCAAGCCTCTCCTCGAGGAAGCCCAGTATTATATATAGTTAAAAAGCAGCTCCTGGTTTGACCAATCAGTGCTCAGTAAATTGAGCTCATGATGTAATTGATGATATTAACGAGTCTCTGTGGCGGCTGTGAAGGTGTCAAGGAAAAATATGGAGCCAAGAAATTCTTGTTATTTTTTATTGTTTTTATGTTTATTTGAATTATAAATATGACTTTATGTAGTGGTTGGTTAGTGTAGTGGATAACACCTCTGCTTTCTACACTGTAGACTGGGGTTCAATCCCCTGCCTGCATAAGCCCCCTACACTATACCAATAAGAGTCCTTGGGTAAGACTCCCAACACTACCTTCGCCTACCTGTGTAAAAGTGCTCAAATTGTAGGTCTGTCTGGATAAGAGCGTCAGCCAAATGCCATAAATGAATGACTTTATTCTAATGTATACTGTGATAAATTCACTGCTGAGGTAAATTGTTTAAACATTTGCTTCTTCCTTTTTTTTCTTTTGTTCTTTCTCTATTTTTCCTCTTTCTCTTTTCCTTCTGTAAGGGCACAGATTGAATCAGACGCTCGCAGTAAAAATGAACAAGGCAAGCTTTACTGATGGAGCTTGCAGTCACAAAGCAGGCATGGGTCAAAACCAAAAAGCTCAGCCAGAAAACGAATAACCGTAGGCAATCAGCCCAAAGGTCAGTCCAAAAGGTCAGAGCAGGGTGAGGTAACCAAAGGCAGACAATCCAAAGGGTTAAGCAAAAGAAACAGGCAACAAGGTCATTAACAAGAAGGCAGATACACGATGAAACGCTCAGTCGGTAACGATTCATCACGCAGTCCGTCTAAGATGAAGTTCAGGCTTATGAACTGTACTAAGGCTATCAAATGACCTCAGGCACAGCTGAGCTGAGTCGGTGTTCAGGAGAGTGAGCGGTGATTGGAGCGTGAAGGAGTCATGTGATCTCCCACAGGAATCTGGGAGATGGAGTCCGAGTGAGTGTCAGAGCCTGGCGCGTGGCACTTTCCTCTTTCCTTCCTTCTTTCATTTTTCTTGTCCTTCTTTCATTTTTTTCTTTTTTCTTTCTTTCATTCTCTTTCTTATGTCCTTCTACCCCTTTCTTTTCTCTTTTCTTGCTTCCTTTTTATTCTTTTCTTTCTTTCTTTCTTTCTTTCTTTCTTTCCCCTTTTCTCTTTTCTTCTGTTCTTTTTCCTTCTTTCTTCTTTTTCTTTCTTTTGTTCTTTCTCTGTTTTTCTTCTTTCCCTTTTCTTTTTCTGCTTTCCTTCCTTCCTTTATTTTTCTTGTTCTTCTTTCATTTTTTCTTTTTTCTTTCTTTCTTTCTTTCTTTCTTTCTTTCTTTCTTTCTTTCTTTCTTTCTTTCTTTCTTTCTTTCCAATCGTTATTTCTTTTCCTTATGTCCTTCTCTCCTTTTCTTTTCTCTTTTCTTCTTTTCCTTTATTTTGTTCTTTATCTTTCTTTCTTTCTTTCTTTCTTTCTTTCTTTCTTTCTTTCTTTCTTTCTTTCTTTCTTTCTTTCCCCTTTTCTCTTTTCTTCTGTTCTTCTTCCGTCTTTCTTCCTTTTTTCTTTCTTTCGTTCTTTCTCTGTTTTTCTTCTTTCCCTTTTCTTTTTCCGCTTTGTTCTTCTTTCTTTCTGTCCTTTTTTTCTTTTGCATTCTTTCCTTTCCCCTTTCTTTTGTTTTCTCTACTTTTCTTACTTATTTTTTCTATTTTTTTACATCATTTCTTTTTCTTTCTTTCTTTTCATCTTTCCTTTGCGTCCTTTCTTCAATTTTTTCTTTTTCTTCCGTCTTTTCTTATTTCTTATCCTTTCTTTCTCTTTCTTCCTATCTTGCCTCCTTCCTTCCACATGTGTTAGTCTTTTTTTTTTACTTGTGATCGATTCTTTTCAGGCATTTTGCTATTCTTGCCTTGTAGGTTCAGTATTTCCTTCAGGAAATTTCAAATCCAGTTTGTTGTAATGAAAGCCTCTTTATACTGAACCGTCTCTAATATTTCAGGGCACACACTGCAGGTTGTTACTGAACACAATAACACAAATGCTAATATGAAGATGATGTAGAGCATTTGTGCTACTTGAGCCATTAAGAATGCACAATTATAACTGAGAGGCTGGAGAGCAGTGACCACAGTCTTGCTTCGCTTGCGTACTTGGACCTGTGTCATTTCAGTTAATGGCCACTCCGGTCTCCCTCAGGCGTCTCTGTGGTCATGCCCCGTGACCACAAGATTGGCAGAAGTGCTACGAAGGGAGACAGGGAGACCGGGAGGTGGTGTAAGATGACTCCACTGGTGGAAAGCTCTACTAAGATGGCCCGCGGTTACTCCCAGTCAAAACCCTCACAAGTCAAACTCCACCTCCTTCCACAGAGGCACTAAAGTGTGGATGACATTAAAGCTCTATGGATGACATTAAGCTGTGCATAATGGATAGAGTCAGCATTTTCCACTCACTGAGAGCAGTTTTAGCTAAGAATAGGACAGTTCAGTGGCTGTTCAGTGGCTGTTCATGGGTGAGTAGTGTCCATGGGCCTGGCCATGATGAGATCCACTGTGGCATCTTGATTGGAATCTAATCGACTGTTTGGAAGAAATCCTGCCTCCCTTCGCTGCTGATTCTACCTCCAACTTTCGGTTTAGGCTGGCTGGTAGCATCTGAGCTCTGGCGGTAGTTCAGTGGTGCAAAGGAAACGTCAGAAGCATATTGAGAAATACATTTCTCGCATTTCACGTGATGTCACATGGTATAATCGGCCGTTTTGAGGACCAAATCAGGGAGTGACTGTGCCTTCAATCTGCTGTACTTTGTGAATGATTGACCTGCAAGACAAAGAGAAGGGATTTAATTCGGTGTACTGTGTAATTCAATGTTTTTCTCTGCCGTTCAAACCTCGCTCAGCTCAAGAAGGGATTAATTAGCTAATAATATCACATTTTAACCAAGGAAACCACAATCTCGCAGTGAAGAGGTGGGAACTCTGGAGCTGGGAACTCTGCACTAACTGTGCTTGCAAACTTACAAACCTCTGTTGAAACATGACATCGTTTTCTGACCCATGACATTCGGTCTTATATTTAACATTTATGTTTCTCCATTCAAGCATTTAAATCTCCAGAAACCAGTAGTGGGCAGTAACAGAGTAAATGTAATTCATTACTGTACTTGTTTTTTCGTGTATCTGTACTGAAGTTTTTCCATTTTGGGCCACATTTTCCTTTCACTCCACTACATTTCACAGTCAAATATCTGACTTTCTACTCTTTCTACTTTTTCTACATTTTCTGTCGTTCCTTTTGGTTTCTGTGTACAAAACGAAAGAAGCACTAAGCAAGAACACCCATCAGGGCACAGCACGTGTAATGCTCCAAACACAAGAAGACGCTTGCGGATCTTAAAAATGGAAGTCTGTTTAATGAGAGAGTTAACAGTACGTCAGTCCAAGCAAAACACAATCTCAGGGCAAATCCACTATCGTAATCAAAAAAACAAGCAGAGGTCAAAAACCGGAGTAACCAAAACATACAGGGCAAATCCAAAAGAGCAAACTCCAGAAAGCAGGCAAAAGATTCAAGGCCCAATAACAAAAACAGAGGAAAAACCACTCAGTAGTCCAAGTAAATGGCAATACATCACAACAAGGAGAACAAACCGAGGACTATTTATGTTCGGAGACAAACAAATACACAGGTGAATTGAATTAGAAATCAGGTGACTGAGAACGAGGCAGTTGTGTGTGATTGGAGGAATTGGTGACATCATAGGGACTGGAATTATGGAGTCCTGCAGCGTGCTAGGCAAGAGAGGAGCGTGGAACCTGGAAGCGTGACAGCGCTGCCCCCCAAAGAGTCCGAGACATCTTGCGAACGAGGACGACTATGACGACCAGCCCCCACCTGGACGGGAACCCCAGCAGGAGGACCACCCGAGCTGCCGCGAGATCCACTGGAGCGCCTGCGACCTTGGGAAGAAGTCACCTTATCTTTCATGTGATTTCAGAGCTTTTTTTCCTTTTTATGCTACCATGAGACCCTTTATCCACCCTGACGTGAAAAGCCAGTGGGCTTCTGTGCTTTTAGATGCTTTGAGAGATTCTCCAGAATAGGGAGAGGGATTGTGTATGAGATAAATGAATGTCAGGAAAACACAGATTTAGTAGGTTTTCCGCCAGTTGAAGTGGGACCAGGAGTTCAAGGGAAAACTGGGTAGGGATTGCAGCCTATTTTATCAGCTTTGTCAAGGTAACATTCACCTCTAGTTACGATCATGCGGAGCAGCAAAGCCAGACATTTCCAAATATGGCAGCCACAACAGACAAATCGCCTGACTGGAACCCTAGGATATGGTCATTGGACACATTGATGCTGACAACATTATTTCTATTTAGTTGTTTGTTATTTCACTGCATAGTCAGACAAAATAAACAGTCCTGAATTGATTTCAAGTGTGGCATTTTCATTTGGAATCGTTTGCTGTTAAAAGATCTAAAAAAAAGCATTAAAAATACATTTATGGAATTTGGCTGATGCTCTTATCCAGAGCGACTTACACTTTGATCATTTTACACAGGAAGGCCAAGGTGGTGTTTGGAGTCTTGCCCCAGGACTCTTATTGGTATAGTATGGTTGCTCTGGTGGGGGACGGAACCCCAGTCTACAGTGTAGAAGGCAGAGGTGTTAATCACTACACTAACCAACCACAACAAACCACAACAAAAATACTAAAAAATATGTAAGTATTAATTTTAAGTTGCCATTTATTGGTCAGGGTTTGAAACAGACAAGTCCCAATAGAAAGTACCCTATAAAGGAGGATTTTCCTACATATATATCTCACTTACTGGCTTGGGTTTGAATCGATGATAACATAGTCTGTATAATCACCCAAGATCTGACTGCTTAATTGTTTTTTGACATATTTGTTTCTGTGGGACCTCAGTTTGAACTCATCTGGTAGAGTGGTCCATATAGTAGACCTAAAAGGTTGGTGGTGCTCATGAAGTGGCCACTGAGTGGAATAAAGTGGATAATTGGTGCAATTTCAAGGATCTGAAAGCCCTTTTTGAGGGAGTTCTTGAGCATTAACTAAGCTATGGCCTTCCCAGCCTAACTGACCTAACTGCGGTTATCTCTCAACCCCTTGTACCCAAAGTGTAACTTAAGACAGGAGGGTCCAATTAGGTCACAGCAGAAAGACAGCCATTTGTCTTTTTAGTGTGGTGTGAAAAGTAGGGCCATTAATTGTGAGCCGATAAAAAGATGTATGGCTCCCCGCCGCTGATGAGACAGCACGTTTGCTGTTTAATTCATGGGGCTCACATGCTGCCATTTAGGATGAATTAGTTGAATAATTCAAACGCAACACATTCCCTCTCTCTGATCTTTTAATTGTGAGAGTTTGAGATTTACTCAATGGTTTTTTATGACCTACGAGTTCAGGTTCAAACTGAATTATGCTTTGAAACAAAACTCCCAATGACTGACGTTCTTTTTTAACACGCCATTTTCTTTCTGTTTCTTTTGTATGAAACGAAACGTGTCAGAATAGTCAATATTTCACCTGAACGTTTCATTCTGTGCTGGAGAAGAGATTGTATTATAAAGAACACATGAATTAGCTCCATACAATTAGCCATTACAGCTTCAGTGAAGCTCCAAATGTTCTTGTTGGGGCAGGGGAATAGGGATTAGAGCTGCCATAGCGCACCAATGATCATTCATTAGTGCCTGTAATTATACCGAAAATGTGACTTGTCAAAAACCACGAGTCGCCTTAATGCGAGGAATTACCCAAATGTTCCTTTCTGGAGCTCGTTTGTTACCTAGTCCCACTGTTCCTGTTGATTATCAGTGTCCAAAGAACCAAAAACAGGTTCAGAAGCTGTCACGACTTTTGCTACACTAGAGGCCAACGAGGGGTGGGAGTCTCCAGACATCTAACGACTCGATTTCAATCCAGGATGACAAGGTGCCATTATAAAACAATTCTTCATGGTAATTTCTATAGCCAGCGTTATGCTTTTATTTCATATAAACTGCAATTTTGACCAATTTGTGACTGTAAACATATTCATTTCCATGATCCTGCATCCTTTGTCCTTCTCCAAGCCATGCTATGCCAAGGTATCCTGCTTTACAAGGGATAGATGTAGGAACTATCACATGCTGAGGGGACATGCTATCTATCTATCTATCTATCTATCTATCTATCTATCTATCTATCTATCTATCTATCTATCTATCTATCTATCTATCTATCATATCATATAATAGCTGCTTCAGCAGCTGCAAGCTTTTCACATACCATTCGTGTCCTTGTCTGAGGCGACATGATGGGTCAGTTCATTGTGATTTCCTAAGTCTTGATCATTTTCATGCCAAATATAGATGGACACACGAATCCACCAATAAAAGGGAAGAGGCGAATAACAGACACATGAATGCACCAGTGACAGCCAGAGGCAGCTGGCGTGAATCCCAGCTTATCTTTATTGGCTCATAACTCCAGATGTGAGTCACATATGACCTCATGATACGATGGAATTGAAAGGGCAGAATCTACAAATTCAAGGACTATTTGAACTGATCTAATTTGACAAGCCGGCAGATTCATCCACCCCAAAAGGTTAAAACATAATGAAAACATGCCTGGAAACAAAGTGGTAGCTCAGCAGCAACCAAGAAACACAGTGCCAACTCCAAATTAAACCATGTTATTACTTAAGTTTGGAATTGCGCAAATCTCAAAAACAGTTTACTCCAGTGGCTATTGCTTCCAAAAGTCCATTTGGGATCAAATGTGGTAAACATGCTGGCTGGTGCAGCGCACCATATGCTCCTATTTGATCAGTGTAGCCTTTTACAGCAGTAACACAAAGAACTGTTTGCTACTGATGACTAGAAAGCATCTTCAACCCCTGAACATTCCAGGCTTATTACATACTAAGGCTTATCATTCTGTAACAACAGGGACTTCAATGCATACTAATGGAGCTTTTCTAAGCTTATAGATGTGCATAATAAAATGTTGGCTTGGTGAGATGTTTCAAGCAACCAGCTAATCTGCCAAATGCTCTTTTTCTGCTAATAAGCTATTGCTGTGATTACATTTTGCTGCTGTTGGGACAAAACCTTGTATCTCCATTTTTGTCGTTTCAGTTTCTGACATAATTTGAAAACACCTTTTATCCTTTGCATTGTGAGTAAATTTCATGATTGGTGCTAAATATGACTTGTGGTGGTAATTTGGTGACCAAAAAGTACTTATAAAACAAGCGTTTTTGCATTAAACAGCGCTGTGTTCATACCGCTGTTGTTGGACCTTGTGTCTCCATTTTTGACGTTTTCCAGTTTTTCACATAATTTGAAAATACCTGTTACCTTTTACATTGTACATACATTTCATGATGAATGGAACAAAGGAACAGCCCAAAATGAGGTGGAAAAAAAGTCTTACTAATGTAAGTCTGATCGTTTTGTTGATATGTTGCTCTGACAACAGCGATTTAATGCATGCCATGTTGGTTTTAATTTGATTTAAATTGGGCCTACTCAAAATGCCTGTCATGACTATAAACAGCCCACACAAACTCCCCCAGACCCCTTTGGCATTAATATGCCCCCTCTAAGATTAATCTAAAGATCAGTTATTTTTCCACTAAATAAAGCCATACCTATAAAGGATGGATGTTGCCAATGCAGAGTCCAAAATGTTGCATGTTGGGTCGTATCTATGTATTCGGGCTGCATTCTGTGCAAGAGCTGGCCTGTTGTAGTGTCATGTTGGGAACAACACTGTGTGAGTCTTGATTTCAGCACTGGACAGCTCCAGGGAAGTCAAGCACCAGTTTTAAAGTCCAATAAAATGCCTAATAATACTGTCCACACTGACTCACTCCTGCATAAAGAAAGATGATCGCATGGACACGAAAGAGAATTTCTCTTTTTTAGCACATCAGGAAATAAAGAATAAAGTGATACATTTGTTTGTCAAATTGGACGAGATTGAGCCCTGATTCATCTCAGTGGGTAATGAGGTGCACAGGAAATAAATAGCAAGCTGGGGTTAATATTCAAAGCTTTCTACAAAGCATAAACATCTACACCATGTTCAGACCTGGTATTAAGGGTACCATGGAATGTAATCGTTCTATTCCGACTTTGGGTTTACAAGCCTAAGATTTAGCCCTAGACTGAAATTGAGGGGGGGGGGGCATTGGCCATCAAAAAATCACACAGCATGGCTACTTATAGTTTGCCGTTTGCCGTCTTCGGTGTGAAGCACTGAGTGAAGCCTGCTCAATATTTTCCGAAGTTTGAGGATCTGTCCAGAGTTGAATGTGTAGAGCAAACTACTACTTTGAATTAACCCCTTAAAATCCCTGGGTTATTACATACTAAGGCTTATTATTCAGTGGCAACAATGCCTTCAATGCAAAACCAGGGTTCAAGGTTTTATTACGCAATGTTATCACCTAAAAACAGCTCAACTGGTTTGCACTGTAGTCCCTGTAGTCACTGTGTAATAAGCCTTAGAATGTAAGACTGGGAATTTAAAGGATTAAGCCTATGTATGCATCCCTGACCACCTCTGAAGGTGGTGACTGGATCACAATGCCAGTCAGAGAAAGACTGGACCTCATTAACTGCTCTTAGTGCTGTCCACTTAAGATTGGATCACACTATCGTCTAGTGCTGTGCAAAATTCAGAAATCACCCTTCATTGATGTAATTTCCAGTCAAAATGACCGTTGAGCACAAGTTAGTCATTATTCAGTGTCAGGAAAACATATTTTACAGAAAAAACATCTTTAATAAATATCTTTCTTTCAGCTGCCTTTCCTTTCTGGAGACTTGCTTTCAGATTTGTAAATAAATTTGCTGGGATAATTTTCCACATCTTCAAAGTTCAGTCTCAGAAGTTGGTTGCAGTTTCTGCTTCTCAGGATCCAAGTAATCCCAAACACGTTCAATGATGTTGAGATCTGGACTCTGGACTGCCTGAGTACACCATGTTGAAATTTCCGAAAAAGGCTGGAAATGTTGGATAAAAAACAACAAAAGATTATGTCTAGAATGAAGTGCAAATAACTTACACTTAACAAATAATGTGAGTGATAATGAAAATGAGATATGGAGATTGACCATGCTGTGTTTTCCTCACTTTTCTGCACTGGTCAACACAGACATGTTCAAACAGCTTGAGCAGCAGCAGATAAACAGTGAAACTCTTCAGCACTGCAGCTACAGCTGTGTTCTTTAAATTAAATGCTTTTTGATATTAACTGACTTAATAAGATCCTTTCATGGAAATCCTACTGAGTAGCTCAATATCTTCTGGTAATACATATTTCTTACTGCTGCTGAAGAAACGTCAGGCTGTTAGATGGAGTTCCAAAGCCATAACCACATGCTTTACGTACTACATCCTGGACATTATGCTGCTACTCTGTACCTGCACTGTACACTTTATATACAAATCACTGTTTACATCTCTTTTTTTTACAAATAGTACTTCTGCATTTACTGTACTGCAATTCACTATGCACACACTTGAATATCTGACTATGCACTAACTGTCTATATATCCAATACACCTATAACACTTGCCTATGCACATCTTGTCTATGTTTGACACCTGTACTTACTGACTATGCACATTTTGTCTGTCTTTTGTCTTTGCACTGTTTACTATGCATCTTTTATTACTGCACTGGAAAAGTAGCCCGATAGTGCTTCGTTATACTGTACTACCCTGTATTGTATAATGACAATAAAGTTGAATTGAATTGAATACAAAAAATGAAGTGTTTCCCTTCATTGTAGTGTATCCCAGATAGCAAACATATATTGGTCAGCTGGCTCAATAAGGTCGGCACCCCACTGACTGTTTGCCTGTAATGCCAGGGAGCGAGGAGGCGGACACATATGCTGAGATAAGCGACTTTTATTTAGGGCAAATCCAGGGTCATGGTCAAAACGATCCAGGTTCAAATAGCCGATACGGAGAGCAGGAGGGACAGACATGACAAAATGAACACAGAACCTCAAACAAGAACCAAACACCACAAGAATACAATACAATACACCCAACACGATCAAACATCCAAACATCCAAACAACAAAGACCAGCCAAAACAAAGGGCAAACACGGGGCTTATAAAACAGGGATAATGAGGGACAGGCAGAAAACAGGTGGCGACAATCAGGGGCAGAGTCACAAAACAAGGGGCCGGACTAGGAAACCAAAACAAAGAAAACACGTGGACTAGACCAAAACAAAACACGAACACAAGAACAGGACCGGGAGGGGCCAATCCTAACATTGCCACTATTGGTCCACCTTCTGACCACCCATATTACTATCCTGCATATCTAATCTCCCCAAACAGATTTTAAATGCACCCCACCTTTTAATTTAGAAAATGTACTAAAACAAATATCACAGAATAAAAAAAGACCGGGGCTGATTAAAATGACTTTATAGAAAATGTTGTTGCTGGGCTGTGAGTGGAAAATGCGCTGTGATGAGCGGAATACTCTGCTTAAATACCAGTGGACCGCCCGGAAAACGTTGAGCAAAATGCCAATGGGTCGCTGGCTTTGCCGTCAGTGGGCCGACAGTCAAATAAAATGCATCAAATGTCAAGTCATGTATAAAATAACACTTTCTTTCAGTTTTTCAGTTTTGTTTTTGGGGAATTTCCTTCGTTTTAGTCTATTTTATGTTCTTAGTGAGGCTTCTTGACATCGACACATCCTTTCAGACCCATAGCGTTGAGTTGTCTTCTCACAGTGGAAGGATGGCTGTAGATCTTTTTCAGCTTGATTTTCTCTTCTCTCTCAAAGACGAAAGCTTTAAGTCTACCAGGTGGTTGCTAGGAGTCCCATTTTATGTACTTTCTCCTTCCTCATGTAAGTGGATTATCATATTATCATAGCATGTCTAATATCTTTAGGACTATCTCTGGAAAAGTGAACAGCTTGTACTTAATGGCCATTTTGACCGGATGCTAAAGGAAGGAACGGGTGGTCTCTGACTTTTGCACAGGACTGTAGGTTAATAGCAGGTGTAAATTGCGCCTGGGGACATTGGCGCTGACATTTCCCATCTTATGTGTAATAGAAGATGACCGAATGCCTCTTTCATCTGCATCAGGCAAGCTTTCTCAAAAAGAAAAGGTAAGTGGGAGATTCTAGGAAATCTGCAGTCGTGGCTAACAATTCTTGGTAAGAACAGCTCATGCAGTACCGCCCATTCTGTTCTGCAGGGTCTGACCTCCCGCGGTGCGGCCAGAAAACTTTGCTGAACAAGAGCTCAGGGGCACGGCTTCATTAAAAGGAATCTGAACGCTTGTGCCAGTGCTTTTTTGGATGATTCCCCCTCTCTCTCACTCTTTCTCTCCAGTCTGTGATGATGCAGAGCGATCTGGCTGTCTGCCGTGGCATGATGCGTCCCCCGCTCTGGATTAAGTGCCTCATTTTTATCCCCATAAACTCAGCAGAGAGGAGACTGCCGAGCAGTCGGCGGTGCGTAGCGAGAAGGAGCCGCTATCGGATTATTGGATTCTGGTTCTTATTGATGAATGTGGGCAATCAGTTCTAGCAGTGGCGTGGGCCTGGGGCAGGTAAACAGCTTGTCTGAATGCTCGAGTTCCATAATAAGGTCATTAATAGAAATCAGCCGGCGAGTGGACTGCCACGGAGCCAAACAAATCCCAACCTTTACTCCGCCGTCATCAATCAAAGGCAGGCAGGCCCCAAGCGGGCTTATGTCAGCTTTAATGCATGACTCTGCTTTTGCATAAATGGTTCAGGGAGATGTAGAACAGGAGGGCACACACACATACACATGCGCCAACCGAACACCTATTGTTCGGTGCATGCGGCGTGTTTATTGTTCTCTTTCTCAGTTTGGAGCTGGAACTGGGTTGGGCTATTGCTCTAGCAGAAGAACACTAGGGTCTGGAAGTGAAATCAGGAGGCAGAATAATTGACCCGGTCTGTAGATCTGCCCTCCAACATGAGAAGACTTGAGTTGTTAAAAGGAACAGTATTGAAAAAAAAATTCTACTGTATTTTTACGGACTGACAAATACTATAAAATGTACAGTAAAAAAGGAAACATGGCAAAATAAAGGGGGATACCACCGTTTTATGTAAGCATCTGCATAATTCAGTTGTGTGTTTGTGAAAAAAAGGTAACACTTTCTATGAATGTCACATGTGTAAGCATCTATTTATAACATGTTATAATGCATTCATAAGGCATCATATACATGGCTATAAATATTTATAAAAATGCATTACATGTTACAGCCATGCATATGCATGCAGCCATGCATATGCATGCAAGTGTTATGAATAGTTAACATATTTCATTATAAGTACTGTACATAACAAAGCATAAGAGCCCATAAGCTGTATTTGTCTGCTCCAAGTAAAGTGAAACTGTACTAAAGCCTCCTCCAGTGTTAAGACTGAGGCTTTGAGTTGAAGTATTTACTGAAGGATTTACTGAAACACTAAAACATCCACAATAAAGCACATTACAGGCTTCAAATGTCAGAGTTTAAACTAGAGCTGCCATCAGTGTTTTACTCAGTGTGGGAAAGTCAATGTACACCACTGTTAATGTACACCACCGTTAGCCTGGCAACTGCAGCCCTGACAGAAATATAATACTGGAAATCTCAGGGAATAAATAAACTTTGTATTTATCTTTACACCCTCCAAGCTGGGACTGACTTCTTTGGCCCTGAGAGAATAACATGGTGTTAAAACTAATTATAATGCATTATTGTAACAGTTCATAATGTATAAGAACCATTGTTACAAAATTAATTTTTATAAGTATTTATAACCATGGGGTGGCACGGTGGCGTTGTGGGTAGCGCTGTCGCCTCACAGCGAGGAGGGCCTGGGTTCGATTCCCCGGTCGGGGTCCTCTCTGTGGGGAGTTTGCATGTTCTCCCTGTGTCTGCGTGGGTTTCCTCCGGGTTCTCCGGTTTCCTCCCACAGTCCAAAGACATGCAGTCAGGTCGATTGGACATGCTAAATTACCCCTAGGTGTGAGTGTGTGAGTGACTGTCTGTGTCTGTCTGCCCTGCGATGGACTGGCGACCCATCCAGGGTGTATCCTGCCTTCCGCCCGAAGACTGCTGGGATAGGCTCCAGCAACCCCCCCGCGACCCTGACGGAGAAGCGGCTTAGAAAATGGATGGATGGATGGATGGATTTATAACCATGTTTTATGAATGCATTAAAATGTGTTATAAATTTGTTTATAGATGCTTACAAACAAGACATAGAAAGTGTTACCAAACCACTTTCTTTACATTGTTGGTGATGCAAGGCAAAAGCAGCCAATTTACTTCATTTACGCTTGGTTTCTGACTATTTAACCTATTTGATTTATTTAACTATTTGATTTAGGATTTTTCCTTTTTTCCAGGGTCTAGTTAGTAAAAGAGTCACAGATGCTTCTTTTTACAGATATTTAAAGGTAACCTCAGATCCTTCTTGTTTTTTTTTCCAGCCTGTTTTTCTTGTTTTCTTGTGTTGGCCTCCCACGGTGCTAATTTATTTCTAATTTACATAAGCGCATACATGACATGGCTGGTTAAGACTTGCATGGTGCTGTTTAGGTTGAGCGGTTGGCTGTGGTTTGAAAGCTACATTGCCCTCACCGCGTTAGGCTTCCTCTTCAAGATTAAGCAACACCAGGGCGCTCGCAGCAAGAGATAAGCAGAATTCTTTCAGGGCAGCATGTTTACTATAGGGCCAGCAAATCCTGTCACTGTGAATGGTTTTTTTCAATGATCAAACGAAGCAAGAATTTTTGATGTGTGATCCACAGCTCCAGCTAAATACTGTACATGTGCACCACGCATGTCAATCACCTACCTTGTAGTTTCACTCAGTTTAGAAGCTCTGTTTACCCTTATATATGTGTACAATCACAGACTGTAGACCATCTGTTGTTAACAGTTACCTACCCCTCATTATTAGCCAGGTTTCCATCCATGAAATTGTATGCATATTTTGATAAATTGAGTATAAAAGACTGAAAGTGGCAAACATTAATTTAATATCATCAATATATGCACATAAGTATACAAAAGAAATGTGATAAATGTGAAACACATTCACCAAATAAACAATGGAAATACAAATAAAAGAGTCATATGATCGATTAGGTGCTTCTGCTTTTCCCCAGTCATGGCTATGAAGGCAACAAGAAATGAATATGCATCTTGTCATAGAAAAAATATATAAAGGTGATATTTGACAGTTACAGACTGATTAGTGCACATTTCCTGAGCTAGTTATATTGTCAGTGCATTTTTTTACAGGCATTAAATTTTATACATAGGAATTTTAACTACTACTGCTACCAATACCAGTACAATGCAACTACTACCACCACTACTACCATTACTTCCACCGCCACTGCTACTACCACTACTACTACCACTACTACCATTACTACTACTACTGCCACCACTATTACTACTACCTATTACTACTACCACTACTACTATTACTACTACCACCACCACCACCACTACCACCATCACTACTACTGTACTACTGCTACTACTATTATTACTACTACTACTATCACCACTGCTACTACTACTACTACTACTACTACTATTACCACCACCACCACCACTACTACTACTACCACTGCTACTACTACTAGTACCACTGCTGCTACTTCTACTAGCACCACCACCACTACTACTACTAGCACCACCACCACTACTGCTACTACTACTACTTTTAGTGCTACTACTACTACTAGTACTACTACTACCACTGCTACTACTACTGCTACTACTACTACTACTACTACCACCGCTACTATTACTACCAATACTACCACTACCAGTGCTACTACTGCCACTTCTACTAGTACTACTACTACCACCACTACTACTAAAAAATAATAATGATAATAATGTAGTGCATGTTTTTGGAAATGTTAGTTTAGGTTGTTCTTCAGCATTTATTCAGTGATTATTCTGATAAGGACACCTTGGGAAGGTTGATGTTTATGTGTGTAGAATGTGTAGCTCATGAAGAACTGAATCATTCTATCACTGTCAGATGCGAGAGGCAGACTTGAGCTGAGGTACAATGTCAGAGAAAACTTTATGTACAGTGTATCTGTGGCCAACAACAGCTGGTTAATAAAGCACCATGACTTGTGTGAAAGCTAATAGGATAATCGGGGTGAACGCTGCAATATATTATGTTATATTAGTAGTCATTAGCAGTAGTTAGTAGTGGCATGAAAAAGAAATTTTAATAAAGGCAATAACTTCATTTAAATGTTAGTTTGTAAATAAATCAGGTAAGCTTACATTTCACAGTAGAATCATATGGAACAACTTGTTCCTGCTGAACAAGAGTGAAGTTATTGCTAGTGAGGTTTTGGCAATAAGATTGTTTAATTTTGTGTTCACTGTGGATTCGTTTGATAGGTCCATTCATTAATTCTGACATGTTCTGTTATGAATGAGTCCACACGGCAGTTTTAACTAACCATCAGACTAAATTAGTCTAGTAGCAGGCCTGTGCTGCGTTCATGCTGAGTCAGATTTTTGTGTGAATGATTCCTCACATGCAGTAGGCTATTTTTGCTTTTAGCAATGCAAACGTCAGCCTGAGCTGATTTTTCATGGATGATGGGTAACCGGCCATAGTGTGCAGAGGGCGAGGCAAACCTACCCCTCAGATGTAAATGTTTGGCAGAAAAATGTTCTTCATAATGCTTCATAAGGCCTGGACTAGAGGATGGCTAACACAAACTGGGAGGGGGTTCTACAGTGCCAGGGAGGGTAAACATCTGCATTATTTTTTTATACTTGTATTCCAATCATTGTATTTCTGAAAGCTTTTGCTTATTTGCTGACTGTTGAGAAATAAGAATGCCACGCTAACAGACTCCAGGAAAAATCCATTGAAATGCTGCTGCATTGTGTTGATGGTGAAGTCTTTCCCCGCTTCATTGTGGAATGCATGCATATACAGTGAAACACAGCTTACAAAACCTGCCATCTGCTGACTCTGCTAGCTGGAAGATGTTACATCAGCTACAAATGGATGCGGATGGCACCCCCTTTTCATTCCTCCCCAATCTTCTTCTCCTTATCTCATTCATCCCCACTTCAGGACCATGACCTACATAAGTGCTGTGAAACATTTATGACCTCAAGTCTGGGCCATTCATCAGCTTTGAAGTTCGTCAGTCTCTGTTCACTTCCAAGCCTCTCTCACACTTCGCGGACGTGATTCAAATAACATGAAAATGTCGTCAAAAGGATACACAGTGGACATCACATGACTGTTGTTGTGTTATTGATGCTACGAAAGTGGAATCGAATATTCTTGACCTTAAAAATCACCTTTAAGACAGACAATATATTGGTCACACTTTATTTAGATGGTCACCTCCAGATGATCTACAGATACTTAAATTATTAACCAACGTTCTGGTGATACTCAGTTGAGTCTGAACAACATTAAGGTTAGGGTTAGGTTTAGGAATAGGTTTAGGTTTAGAGTTGAAGTTCTAGTTAGGTTTAGGTTTAGGTTTGGGGTTACATTTAATATATTCTTTCAGACTCAACTTAAGTTCAGTTGGATTTCGTTGATATCTTGATACATGTTAGTTAAAGACAGACTGAGTAACCACACAGCAGCTACAGTGGACCATCCACATCCATTGCTGCACCTCTACTCCACACCAATGGCAGGTTGTCCTTCCTCGTTCTTCCCCTTGGTCAGAGGTTCGAGTGGCCTCTCCGGCCTCCACCTCCACCTCCACTTCCCCTTCGCCATAGAAAAAGGTCACTGATGCCAGACATGAATAAGCAAAAGATTTATGAACCTGCCAGCCTCTAAAAATCATACAGGCCCAGGGAATGAAGAAACCCTATAACGCCTTGGAGGTGGCCCTACAACAAGAATGAATAATTAATGCCTCCTGTGTCTGGTAAATAAGATGGTAATGCCGTATAAATAAATAAGAAAGGAAACGCGGTGTGGGAATTCGTCACTGTGGGCCATTACCAAATGTCAAACATTTCATTAGTGGGCCTGTGTTTGTTTTTTGCTGAAATAACAGCAATTGGTTGGAAGGGAAAGGAGTGAGCTTAATGAAAAAAAGTTACTTTCGCAGCCCTAGTGGACGCTACGTTTTTTTTTTTTTCTTGCTCTATTAATGCCAAATTGTCAGGGAAAAAAACAAACAAAACAAACTAAAGAAACAGGCTAATTAGGAGCTCTGTCAAACAGCGAAAGTTTCAGCTCGGAGCCTAAAGATAGCTAACGAACACATTTTGTATTTCCTTGCGCTCACCAAGGTGAAAACAGATCCAATCCAAAACGTATAACGCTCCGATTTCATGGGATCCTCAGAGGGGCTGGCATGCTCGCTATTTCACTGCACTCTGTTCAGAACGTTAGAAGAAATAATTAGCAAACGGGAGCTGCTTATTGAAGTATTTTGAGAAACTCCGCATGGGGTACGCTGAGCTCGGTAGGCCTCTGCAAATGGACCACTCCATCAGCTCAGCCTGAGGAAAACTTTCATCTCTCTTTGGGCGCCAGAGACATAACTGAACGCAGAAATGATGGGATCATGAAAAACGTGCAAGAACACATGCAGCGCTTTTATATTATACATTTAAAACTGTGAATTTGAAGCTCAAAGGAGACGACCGGTTCGGGAACAGACTCAAAGCATAACCGCTGTACATGTTACGTGAACACTCCTGGGGGTAAAGGACATTTTTTCATGTGATGGCTCCTACTTTTTTGTCTGGAACTGTCCTGCTTGGGCTCCACTCTGGCCCCACCCCCTTATCATTGTGTGAACATGTGTCTTGTTATATCACTGTGGTCTATGTATACTAAATATTTATTTAGGCCTAGACTTGAGTACAGCCCGAGCCCAATCTGAACAGCAGCATCATATTTTGAGTCCGAACCCAACCCAAGCTCAACAAATACTATACCCTAGAGGAGTGGTGGAAGCTCTGATGTATGTACATTTAATGTCCACTTTATTAGAAATGCGATCTCCATGAACAGTCAGCAAGGTGTTCTTTTCATCAAATGCTGCTTTTTTTTTCATTGCAAACAAAAAGTACCATTTTACTTCAGCAATATAACGAGTGAATAACTGCTGTTTTGACTGGAAATTAAATGAATAAAGGGTGGTTTTTCTGATGTTTGTAGCCCATGTGTCAACATGTAAAATTAATCAGCTGCTCCTACCTCATTATCTTTGGTCAGATTCACTGTAATGGGAGTGTGTGGTGCTGATATGAGTGTAGCTGAATTTTTTGCACTTATCAGTGTCACTGCAAGACTGAAACAAGTCAACCAGCCAAGATCGCTCCTGTAGCCAGAAACTGACCATCTGCCTGTCTGTGTGTTGACCACAGCTGCCTGTTATGACTAGGATTATGAGCTAAGCCCTAATAAACATCATAAACCCTACTGTTCTTGCATTGGGTTGACTCGTAGCCTAATGGTAGTCCAGCAGCCTGTTGGTTGTGGGTTCAGTTTCTTATTGCTCCCTTGGGAAAGGCCCATACCCATTGCCCCAGGCTGGTGATTCTGTGCTACTCCCAGACATATTTAATCAGCAAAATGACTTTTGTAGGATCAATATGGTCCATTAAGAAACCACCTACAGACTGCGGCTACTCAAATAAAAATCTTGAGAAATCTCTGGCTTGTTGTTTGAAGCAGCATCCTCAGCTCCAGATACAAATGACACTACCATCTTCTCCTCATCTGTTTCATTTATCCGTGTCTCTGATAGGCCTCCTGTGACCTTTGGGGTCCAGTGTGGAATGAAGCTCTCTGCCTGCCGTTCTCCATCATCCCCTTGCTATCTCCACTCAGTCAGTGCTCTGGAGTCTATATTTGCCTGAATGTAAGTAATGGCCTGACGAAACCCGAGCATCTGTTTACATCCTGCTGCATTAACCACTTAACCTCCCTGTGACAGCACTCTGATTGATTACCAAAGAAGGAAACAATCCGCAAAGCGAATACAGAGCATTTGTCATCTATCCCATCTGTATCTTTCCAACAGGGTGGCATGGAGGTTGTAAAGAAGCATACAGGATGTATCGGGCATAAATCGGTCACATACCAAGTGAAGCAGAATCAAGCATTGAATGCTTGGGTTTCCCGTTGCTGAGGGACGACCTTGACCACTAGTGGTGGTTTGTGGTATATGTGAGATGGTAGCTATACCTGTGGGATTGGAGAGGGCTGAGCAGAGGCTGCAGGAAATTACTATTGAGAGTTTGAAGGGCCAGAAGACCTTAAAGAGAACGTCTCTGGCTTTCTGACCTCGGGTGACCTCCACGTCTCCGCTGCTCAGTGTCGTTGATCTCTGCCAAACAAAGAAAGCCGAGGGTCATTTCAGAGCTCGCTGTTCATTAAAAAGCGAGCCATGAAAGAGCTTTTTTTTCCCACTTGACCGGCAGTGGAACACACGTGCCAGAACGTCCTTGAGAAACCTCATTGTGTGGCATTATTCATAAAGCAAATATTATTCAAAGGATGAATTAGTTGTTATGCCATATTTTATGAATGTCTGCGTGTGCGCGCCTGCCTGTGCACCCTCGTCAATCCATGCATGCTCATTTATGGTCTTTTTTATGAGGCGAGAGAGAGGTGAGCTTTGCAGGATATGAAAGGAGGTCCCGGTGGGGCTCCTCCCTGTAAACACTTTGTTATTGCTCGGCACTGCTGCTGATTACAGTGTGCTTGCTCTGCTGCGCTCCCAGACCTTGTTGGAAGGCCCCAGCTCCCCCCCACCCCCAAGAGACTCATACTGCTGTGCCTAATGCAGCGACAGAAAGCTCGGACAGGAGGAACGGCCTCCTGCTGGACTTAATGTGCTGCTTTTTTCCTCCTATGGATGAAAAAAGGGGGGATGCCAGCTTAGATCTGGCACAGGTCGCAGTGTTTAATTTATCACAGGAGCGTCTGCTGTTTTTGGCTGCAGAAGCAGTTTACAGAGATCATAGCCGGTAGCCGCTGCTATGATAACTGAAATGTTCAGAGCAAGTGCTGCATTCGAAATACGCTCAACAGCAACCTTTTATTTTTTATGGAATATCTGCTTTAGAGAGCTTCCCTGCTGGTTTTAAGGACTGGAGCCCATCTTTTAATGCATAGTTCGTGTTAGCCATACTTTAACCCAGTCTTCCCCAACCCATCCTTGAGGTCTATTTTTCAGCACTTTAAAAACAAAAGCACTTTGCTTTGCCTGCGATGTGGCGTTGCTTTTGCCCAGCAGCAGCCTTGTAAGCAGAGTAGATTAACTAAACTCTTAAAACAACATGTCCCACTTTGCCGGTGGTAATGTATTAGCTCATGTTCACATGAGCCCTCCCGCTGAGTTCCAAGGAATTGTGTTGGAGCTCATGCAGGTAAATTAATGCATCAGTCTTGCTGGGATTTTCACTCCAGCTTGCAATTATTTTTAACCCCTTCCCTTTTAATTAGCATTCACTCCTTAACGTCGACTTCTATTACGTACTTCTATAACCTTAGTCTCGTAGGGCCAGATGTGATATTTCTGGTTGGCTAAGTCACGATTGGCCCCTCCCAGTCTCCTCATGTGCTTTTGTTTACCTTTTAGTCCTGTCACATGCTTCTTTGTTTTGAGTCTTAGTCCTGCCCCCTTGTTTTCTGACTTCACCCCTGATCATTGCCACCTGTTTTCCGCCTGTCCCTCGTTATCCTTGTTTTGTATTTAAGCCCTGTTGAAACATGATTGCATGTTTGTATGTTCTGTTGGGTTTGGGCTTGTGTTTCGTGAGTGTATTTTGACATGTCTGTCCCTTATTCTATCTGTATTGGTTCTTTGAACCTGGACTGTCATGACAGCGACCCTGGATTTGCCCTCAAGTCGCTTATCTCAGCGTATGCGTCTGCCTCCTCGCTCCACGTTACAGGCAGCATGTGGCTCCCAAGATGCATGTGGCTTTTTTTACTGCCCTGTTGTGGTGCCACAGCAGAGTTACATTTTCAGGTAAAAATAAAACAATCACCCTTTGCAGTAAAACAAAGCTCTGCTGATTGTTCAGACACAGTTTTAAGAATAAATGGTCTAAAATGCTGGAGTTAATGTAGCCTATATCTGCTAATTCACCAACCTTTAATCCTGAAGATGACTGCTTGTCACATAGCAGCGCAGTCAACAATCTTGCCTAGCTAGCAGCTACCAAAAAGGCAAAGAGAAAGATTTAAGACAAACATTGATAATTTGGAGACAAACAGACTTATTTTCATTTAGAATCACTCCAGCTGGTTTCCTGATTTATGGTTTATCTGCAACGAGAAAAAGTAAGGTTAATTTAAGCTTCTCGGTCACCAGCTTGAATTCTCCTGTTCCACCTTAAATGGTTCAGCAGTTACATTCTGGCACTTGTGGCACCAATTAAGGTGGAATGGGAAAATTCGAACAAGAATTGGACGAATGAAAAGCCACATAAAAAACCTTGAGAGACATTTTACAAGAAACTGTTCCACTTTTGTGTCCCGCCAGCACTGCTGTGTCTGATCCACTCGTACCAGCTCAACACACAGTAACACACCACGTTACTGTTACAGTGTTGCAGTGCTTAGGATGATCCACCACCAAAATAGTACCTGCTCTGTGAGGGTCCATGGGGGCCCTGATCACTGAAGAACAGGGTAAAAGGGGGCTAATAAAGTATCAGAGAAGCAGATGGACTACAGTCTGTAACTGTAGAACTACAAAGTGCAGCTATACAGTAAGTGGAGCTGATAAAATGGACAATGAGAGTAGAAATGAGGTGGTCAGAATGTCAGGCCTGATTGGTGTATCTCTCAAGTTAAACATATATGGAGGTTGTTCATTTTGCAACCGCCTGTGCAACAGTTTACACTCCCATGAAAGAGCAAATAAGGTACAGGAGTGAATTGGGCCAAAGTGAGCAAAAGCAAGCCAAAAACACTAGAAAATAACCTTGCCCATTTCTGGGGAGTGAAAAACAGGAAGCACAAAATTGAGGAATTCCCTAGCTTAGATCCGTCCCCAGCTGTGCTTTCAATTTTCTGAGTGAAGTTCCCCTTTGGTAATTGGTCGCAGGGTCTAATGAGTCCAAATCACCCTTTGCGCCAGTCAGTAGTCAAAAATTAATATATTTTTTTGCCTTGCTAAGTGATTCATTGATCCAACCTGTTAATGATGTGTGAAATAATGGATGGCGTGGCTCAATAAACATTTGGCTTGTTTTTGAGCAGATACAGTTTTACCATGTATAGTTTGCTGCTATATGGTTTTTTGCAATGGTGCAATCATCAAAACAAGGATGAAATGTCTCTATGATGATGCAAAGTTCTAAAAGCATTCCAGTGGAACTGTTTGGGTCATTAACGGTGAACAAAAGAACTATTTTCATGATTACAGGGTTTTTGCATTGTGAAATGGCTTTATAGATTGATGGAGAATGTGTTGTGTAGGATTCTATATAGAACCTTTTTGAAAAGGGTTCTACATAGCACCAAAAACAGTTATTCTGACAATATCAAGCTTGAAATAATAGAAGAACCATTTTTGGTGCTATAAAGAACACCCTTTTCAAGGAACGTTCTGTATACTACCATCTACGACATATTCTCCATCAATCTGAAGAATATTGGAATCATGCAAAGGGTTTCTTGTGTGTTCATGGTTCTGTATGGAACGCAATTCATTGCTACCTTTTCTTTACATTATATATATATATATATATATATATATATACAGTCATGGCCAAAAGTTTTGAGAATGATACAAATATTAATTTTTACAAAGTCTACTGCTTCAGTTTTTATAATGGCAATTTGCATATACTCCAGAATGTTATAAAGAGTGATCAGCTTAACAGCAATTAATTGCAAAGTCAATATTTGCCTAGAAAATGAACTTTATCCCCCAAAACACATTTCAATTTGCAATTTTCAAAGGTTCAATTTCATTGCAGCCCGGCCATAAAAGGACCAGCTAACATCGTTTCAGTGATTGCTCCATTAACACAGGTGTGGGTGTTGATGAGGACAGGGCTGGAGATCAATCTGTCATGATTAAGTAAGAATGACACCACTGGACACTTTAAAAGGAGGCTGGTGTTTGGCATCATTGTTTCTCTTCTGTTAACCATGGTTATCTCTAAAGAAACATGTGCAGTCATCATTGCACTGCACAAAAATGGCCTAACAGGGAAAAGTATCGCAGCTAGAAAGATTGCACCTCAGTCAACAATCTATCGCATCATCAAGAACTTCAAGGAGAGGAGGTTCCATTGTTCCCAAAAAGGCTCCAGGGCGCCCAAGAAAGACCAGCAAGCGCCAGGACCGTCTCTTAAAAGTATTTCAGCTACGGGATCAGGCTACCAGCAGTGCAGAGCTTGCTCAGGAATGGCAGCAGGCAGGTGTGAGTGCATCTGCACGCACTGTGAGGCGGAGACTCTTGGAGCAAGGCCTGGTCTCAAGGAGGGCAGCAAAGAAGCCACTTCTCTACAGAAAAAACATCAGGGACAGACTGATATTCTGCAAAAGGTACAGGGAGTGGACTGCTGAGGACTGGGGTAAAGTCATTTTCTCTGAAGAATCCCCTTTCTGATTGTTTGGGACATCTGGAAAACAGCTTGTTCGGAGAAGACGAGGTGAGCGCTACCACCAGTCTTGTCTCATGCCAACTGTAAAGCATCCTGAAACCATTCATGTGTGGGGTTGCTTCTCAGCCAAGGGAATCGGCTCTCTCGCAGTCTTGCCTAAAAACACAGCCATGAATAAAGAATGGTACCAGAATGTCCTCCGAGAGCAACTTCTCCCAACCGTCCAAGAGCAGTTTGGTGATCAACAATGCCTTTTCCAGCATGATGGAGCACCTTGCCATAAAGCAAAGGTGATAACTAAATGGCTCAGGGAACAAAACATAGAGATTTTGGGTCCATGGCCTGGAAACTCCCCAGATCTTAGTCCCATTGAGAACTTGTGGTCAATCATCAAGAGACGGGTGGATAAACAAAAACCTACAAATTCTGACAAAATGCAAGCATTGATTGTGCAAGAATGGACTGTTATCAGTCAGGATTTGGTCCAGAAGTTGATTGAGAGCATGCCAGGGAGAATTGCAGAGGTCCTGAATAAGAAGGGTCAACACTGCAAATATTGACTTGCTGCATTAACTCATTCTAACTGTCAATAAAAGCTTTTGTTACTCATAATATGATTGCAATTATATTTCTGTATGTGATAAAAACACCTGACAAACACACATAAAAACCAGAGGGTTTTTCATGTGAAAATATAATATTTGTGTCATTCTCAAAACTTTTGGCCATGACTGTATATATATATATATATATATATATATATATATATATATATATATATATATATATATATATATATATATATATATATCACTTCCAGAAGACCTATAGGGTCTATATAGGATCCTATAGGGACATTTTGTTTTTGCAAAATTGGTTCCACTCACTGTAAGTCAAAGTGATTGGTTGATTCTACTGCCAGTTCTTAATTATTATAGTGGTTAATTAGAAAAGTTAAGCCTTTGGTTCAGCTCCTGAAGCCCTAACCAATGGGGGGGCTCACTTTGTTGAATGTACCAAGACACCACTAAGCAAAATGATTGGAGAACTCTCTGTTGGGGTCAAGAATTGAACCCTTTTGTTTACAGCCAAAATTTTACAATGAATTAAGAGTTTTACTACAGTACTCACAGAACTCTGAAGGCCTAATGGCTACTGTGAAAAAGCAACAAAATGGACCAGATTCTCCAATGACAGAATCAGACTTTATGCTTTGATTATGCTATGAATAGCAATATATGGGCTACAGCCTATATTTACACACCTATATAATGGGCCTTTTAAGGTAGGTGGAGGTCGAAAAAGGGAAGAACAAGTTAGATGTTTCCAATAAAGTGGCCACTGAGGGGAAGAACAAGGTAGGTGTTTCTAATAAAGTGGACAGGGAGTGCAGTATAACTGTTGAGCTCTATTGTTCACCTGAAATCAAACCATTCATCACAATAAAAGCCACCCGACCAGCCTCAGGCTGCATCTACAGCTGGAACAGTCTGGAGCAAATCCTTCCTGCTCCGTCTCCTCTTCCTCCGGTTAGGACAACCAGAAGCGGTGGTTTATCCCTGGGTCAGACTGAGTCAAACCGTTCCAATTAAACTTTCAGAGGATGCCTGCTGCATTTTTAATGCTCGGTGTTCCTGCCGTAGCCAGCTGCTTGCCTCGTGCGCTCATGTCGCCTGCATGCCATCCTCCTGCTTTCTTCCTAAGGCGGTCAGGGTCTGACGTGGGTGCAGCTGACTGTGCCGACAGCTCATGAAAATTAAAAGCTGCCAGCCAAAAGGCAAGCCAGTTGGGGAGAGAAGGATGACGGGCACTGCCTTAAGCTTGTCACGTCTTCTTGTCTGTGACAGCACGAACATCTCGTGGGGTCTTTTTCCATCTCTCATAGCACAGAGAAAAAAGTGTGAACAAAATTTCATTGATGTGCATTAGAGGGATTTCAGCGCCTCCGTCGCAGCAGCGACTCCTTAATAATCTGACAGACTCTGCTTGTGTTCTCATTGGATGTCTTAGTCAGGTAAAGATGAAGAGTATGCATTGATTTACAACTTAAAAGTTGCTGTCGTTTGTCTTTAGTTTTGTAGTAACATAGTTATAACAGTTATTCATGCATTTCATAGAAGACATGATAGGTGTCAAGTGTATGCTGATAGCTGTAACAGAATAATTTGTCTTGTAATTAAAGAAGTGAATTACTTTAAATTGTGTCATTAGTAAACGTGTAGTTACACATTAACAACACATGCAACAACGCTGCAACTACAATGCACTATTACAGATGGATTACAGTGGTACCGCTGGTGTAAATACAGATTCACCTCTACATGTATACATGTATGTTGAGAGGTATAACAGCAAATTTTCTCTTATGTAATTACACATGTGTAATATGTTTTTGGTATTTGCCTTTGTATGAAGTGCTGTTTTTGCAACAAGACTTTTTAGGTGGTAACAGGAAATGTGTAATTACCTCCCAACTTTCCTAACATTTAGGTAACTACTGTAGTAAACTTTTTTGTTGGTATTCAAAAAGCAGTTCACCATGTTACACAGGTGTAGTTAAATCAGAGAAAATATGCCGTTAGACTTGAAGACAGAAGTTGATACACATCAATTTTGTACTACTGTAATCCATCTGTAACAGTGCATACATCACCAGTAATTACATTGTTGTTGCCTGTATTGTTAATGTGTAACTACACAGTTATTACAGACATATAACATAAAGTAAGACTGCTGTTTGTGCTGCCAGACTTTATCAGGTGGTGTGTCATTACTTACATTATGACAGTTGAAATGACAACTTGTACAACATTTAGCTAACTACAGTAGCACGCTTATGTTGTGACATGGTAAGTTAACCAAAGGCTTTAATTCTGTAATTCACTTATCTTTGTGTAGAAACATAAAACATAAAATGCCGTTTTGTTGTTGTATTATGTAATATTATTTCTTGTTTTTATTACTACCATTAAGTACCATCAATTTGAGTCCAACTCCTGGTGACCATATGGACACTGTTTCTCCAGAATATCCTGCCTTCTGTTTTAGCCTTCAGGCTTGTGAATGGCTGGTTCCAGATGTATCCACCCATCTTGTTGCCAGTCATCCTCTTCGTCTTTTATCTTCAACTCTTCCAAGCATAATGGTCTTTTTCAATGATCTGGTTCTTATGAAAGTATGTCCAAGACAAGAACTTTTCATTTGGTTATCTGAGCTTTAACTGAGACATGGGGCTTGATTTGGTTGATGATCAATTTATTTGTTTTCTTTGCCGCACAAGGACCTCTCAAGTGGTGAACCAGTCCTGTCTGGTTTGCTTATTGTCCGGACTTCATAAAGAACCACAGAGAAGACTGTAGCCTGAACAATTCTGATCTTTGTAGAGCCAAATGTAACGTGCGGACAGAATAGCAGACGCTTGTGGGTGAGACGTTATATATAGTTTAATAACAAAAGCAGCCAGGAAAATCCAAAGACGGAGAAACACAAATCATAGTCAAAGTCCTGTCCAAACTCACAAAACAGTCCAGGCAGGCAAAAGTACTCTATGGCAAAACAGGAATCAATAACGTGTCAAACTTGGCGAAGGGTCGAAACACGGAAAACACGATGGGGAGAAAATGCTCAGTAATTGCATCTAACAATACCTCACAAAGATACAAACAAAAGTCCCAGCTTATATAGTCTGGGACTGAAGTCTCTCAGGCGAAAGTGTTCAATACTCAGGCGACCGTGACCGTGAGCACTCTGGGAGATGAAGTCTGACTCCCCTGTCGAATGCGTGACACCAGATCATTGCATTTGAAGAGCTTTTCAACCTCTTTAATCCTTGTTCTGCTGAGTACCAATCTGTGTCAAATGTCTTGAGTGCTGGGTCTTTTCTTGGTAATAATTGGTCTGATTAAGCAAAACCCGTCCACCATTTCCTGATCCTCTCCATCAATGGTAAAATTACTCTTTTCTGTTGTTAACATATTAGTCTTATTCATATTGAGCTCTAATTTCACTGTACCTACATAACAATTACCCAGAAATCTACTTATTGTAGAGTTTCACTGTGGAATGTTCGTGCTGTAATATTGTAACCTGATCAAATCATATGAACTACCAGCGCAAAATCTGGATTAGTACCTATAAAGGTAAACTTAAGCACACAATACTACCGGGATGGGATACTGAAGGCCAGCACATGCTCCCAAGGCACAGTGATCTTTTCACACTCACTGGGCATGCTTTCCGTAGTTGGAAGACAGTGCATACTGCCAATCGAACTCACAATCTCCTGATGATAGGGCCAACTTACATGGGAGCCCATGAGGTTGTATTTCGGACTTTCTCACTTGTAAGCAAGCCAAAAATGATCAAATGAAAAAATGTAAATATGGCAAAAATGTGAAGGAATCAGGAAATTCCTGATATTCAGGCACTTAAATCGAAGTCATGCTATGCAGTTGCAAGTTAATTTACTCATATGTATGCTTACTACTTCCACTCACTGACCACTTTGTGAGTTCCGTTCATCTTATTGGTTCACAACATCGGTATACAACTATAGACCGTAATTCTTTGGTCAGTCTCTGATGGTAACAACAAGACCTGTGTACCAGATGTTAATTGAGTGGTGTTCCAATCTTAGCACACCAGTGTTACTGGCAAGGTAGTGCATGTGGGACTGGTCCGAGTGCATTGGACATTGCAGTATTGCTGGGGTCATGCATATGTCAGTGTCAGAGCTAGGTTGAGAGTAGACCACCAATCTAAAATGTCTAGCCAAGAGAAATTCTGTGGTCAGAAGTTGATTACAGATGAGAGGAAACTGTGCATCATCGGGGCTGCAGTCTCTAGCTGGAGATACAAGATGGGGGGGTTGATGATAAAGTGGCTGGTGAGTGTGTATTTGGTTAGCTCTGTTGAAGGCTGCAACAGGTAATTCACTCCTGGTGCTCTCACAGTGTTGGATTTTCCTCTTGCTTTCTGCAGTGTGATGAGTTTGAACTCCTCTGCCCCGGTCATGAACCCGCTGCAATTAATCTCTACTTCACGCCAAGCTTTCCCACCAACCCACGTTTCCCCCCCACACTTTCCCTGAGGTTGATAAATCAGGTTGAATCAACCTCCTTTCCATGATCATCCACTTTTAATTACCAAAAAAAAAATGTCTGGTAAAAGAGCTTCTCAACGAAGCAAATGCAAACCCTGCTGCTGGATTCAGGTTAGGAGAGTTTGTGGAAAACAACTTCCAGTGTATTGGGACCGTGTAGCTGACTGGATGTCAGACCATTGTATTTTCACTTCATACATATCAATGTGAACAAAAGTGTTGGCCCTACCATGAGAAGATCATGAGTCCATCCCTGGGAATGCCTCAGCCATCATACCCAAAGTTTTAAATGGGTAGTTCCGGCCACGTTCAAAGCTGTTGTAGAATCCACAATATAAACGCACTCATGACCACCTCCCAGCAACTGAACTCTGTTTTACTGTGCCACATCATGAAAGACCCTTGTGCTGTTAATGGAATAATCTTTGACTCATGCTGCTCACAATAACCACCAAGTATACTGATGAAGTAAGGGGCTGACAACTTATTTTCTTAACTAGAACAAGGATGGCCAGCTAGCTAACAGAAAACAGTCTAAAACAACTCCATCATTAATATCACAGCCTTGATTTAAAGTATTTACAATATGATTCACAATATAAACACTAAAGAATGTCACTTGAATAGATTGCACCCTTTAAACATCAGAAGTCGCGTCAAAACCAGACTGAATCCCAAACAGCTCTGTGCTCCCCAAATAGTGTGCTAGATGTGAAAGTTTAGTAATTGTAGCTTCTACAGCTAAATAGTGCATCACTTATCTAGTATGTATGTTCATCATTTACCAAGTGTGGATGTACCTGAGTTCCAAATTACTCTTTTTTAGCTGTATTTTGCTCTGTTGGGCTGCAGGATCCAGTATTTAAATTCCTATGTAGTGCACTATGTAGGGAGCAGGGAGATATTTGAAATTCAGTGCTGCTGGATTGGTGCTAAATAAAACTCGCGGTGGTAATTTGGTGACCAAAAAGTATTTTTAAAACAAACGATTTCGCATTAAACAGTGCTGTGTTGTTCAAATGTTCTTTGTTATGACAAAATCTTAAAAAGTTCATGAAAAGACTGCAGTATACAGTGAGGTCGACCAAACGTTCTTCTACTCTTTCAACAGTCTTTCAAAGGGAAGGGAGTTCTAGGTACTCTGCTTCACAATGTGCCTAAGAACATATAGTGACAAAATTGCAGTAATGCAAGGCCTTTTGGGGCTTATTGCTTTATTAAACGCTTCTATAATGTAAGTTCCACCAGTTTGCTTTGAAATTCCTATAGTTACTGAATAATATGCCTCATTTTGTAACAAACTTTAGGAATTAAGGCCTTTGCTATGGCTATTTTTCCATTTGAGTGTTGTTTAACCCTACTATCATGTTTGGGGTCACTTAGAACCCATTCAGTGTTCAACGTCTCTACGTAAATTATTGACTTTTTTTTTTTGCTTCAGTTTTAATGACTTTAATGAGTTATTGATGACAACTGGGAAAACATTAAATTAACATGGTGATAGGTTTTCAATGTCCTATCACCGTTTTGTATGTATCCGTGTTCTTTGGGGTCAATTTGACTCCAGGCGGTTAGATGTTAGCTGTATGAAACATGAGTTTTTATACTCTTTCTTTAGTTTACAAACACTTGTTTTGGTTGATTTGGATTATATTAGGGTCAGTATAACATGCCGTTTCCTAATCTTCAAATTAAAAACCACTTCCCCCTGCTTTAGGGCCACCGACATGTCCATACTTGCAGTAGCACGAGAACCACATGGGGACATGGGGAAGGGCGACACATCATTACCACTAGTACTTTGATATTTCCTGGAGGATTAAATTGCTGGGTTCAAACTGAACCCAATGACAAAAGATGTCAGTGAATTTAAGGTCAACAGGAGGGCTAAGAATGTCATCTGTGAGAACTTTAGGACTTTAGTCTCCTTTAAATTCACCATGATCGCTCGTTGTTGTGAGAAATCTTGCCACCCAATTGCAAAATCTATAATATCAAGGGAAATTTTTACAGCATTATTATCTGGAACCTAAATTCTTTAGGGAATCTTTACATATCGCTGTTGTCGTAAGGAAACCTTGTTTTTCGGTTTTTGACATAATCTGAAAATGCCTGTTACCCTTTACACTGTGTGTAAATTTCATGACGAATGGACTAAAAGAAATTGCTCAAAATGACTTGGAAAAAATTCTGGTTCCATTGACTTACATTAAAATGAAAGCAAGTTTTTTCCTTCTCCTGTAAAGTTGTCCTTTTGGAGATACAAGGTTTTCTTCCGACAACAACGATATATTTAATTAAGTATAACGTCTGATTACTTCATTTCATTATAAGTACAAAATCAAAGACATTGGGCCAGATTCATAAAACACACTGGCAGATCTACTGTGACATGAAGAGCAAATAGCATTACACTAACACGTTTACTCATTCACAAATAATGATTATTGGCGTGTTTTAGCACTTGCGTGATGTCAGGCATGGCTGTGAATTCATTTCACTTGAATGAGGTGATAGCGATTCATAACACGACACAATCCTGCTAAAAATAACACCTGACTCACTCCCAGTAGAGGCCAATTTGGATTAAATGATGTTTTCCACAATGTTTCCAAAACACATTTAAAAAGACTGATTTTAATCTGTTTGGACAGAACATCAACCTTCTAAACGCCGTTGTAGAAGAACAAAGGAGGAGTTCTGATTTCCACAAACTTTTGGTGTAAGAAATACGAATGTAGGTGTGACCGAGGAGGACGTTATTAACAGATTCACACTTTTAACTGGCACTGCACTTAAAACAGCATAATCTTCCTGTGTCAACGTTGATGTTTTGGTTGTCGGGTGCATATTCTGTGCAATATTTTCTCGGTGTATTTTAACAGGTTTTAACTTTTGCACCTAAAAAACTTAGAACTGGATCTTGTATGTGTTAAGAAAACAAATCAAGTTGATATTAATTGACCTGACCCCCTTTTCAAATGTACAACATACATACGTACTGGGCGAAAGATTTTAGGCATTTAAGCAAAATTTTAAACAATTGACCTCAGCAGTGAGTTTATCACAATATACATTAGAATAAAGTCATATTCCTAATTCAAATCAACATAAAAACTAACAAGAATTTCTTGGGTCCATATTTTTCCTTGACACCTTCACAGCCACAGAGACTCGTTAATATCATCAGTTACATCATGAGCTCAATTTACTGAAGCACTGATTGGTCAAACCAGGAGCTGCTTTTTAACTACATATACATTTACGGCATTTGGCAGACGCTCTTATCCAGAGCGACTTACAATTTGATCATTTTACACAAGTAGACGAAGGTGGTGTTAGGAGTCTTGCCCAAGGACCCTTATTGGTATAGTGTAGGGTGCTTACCCTGGTGGGGGATTGAACCCCAGTCTACAGCGTAGAAGGCAAAGGTGTTAACGGCTACACTAACCAACCAATATAACCAATAATACCAGGCTTCCTCGAGGAGAGGCTTGGAAATAGTTAAACAAACACACTAACATCCATAAAATCACTATTTATTATATATATATAATCATTATTAATTCATAGTTGATCAATTGATGTTTATTCAAATGTTAACACTTTTCTCACTAAATAAAAACAAACTACACAAATAAATAGATTTTGAAAATGTGTCTTGGGTGCCTAAGACTTTCACACAGTACTGTAGATCGTCAACAAAAAGACCGTATCAGCTACATTAATGCAACATCCATCCATCTAAGCTTTCTTATAATTCCAATAATAATCATTTTTAATTATCTTTATGCATATAGTACTTTTCATGCTCAAAGTGCTTTACAGACAGGTGATAACGCTTAATAATACAAGAAAATGTGTTAATTTAGAATCTTATAAAACTCAAATTAAACAATATATACAGAGAGACTTTTTAAAAAAGACTCGCCTGACCTGTAAATTGCCCCCGTGTCTTAAGATCGCCAATGAATTCCAAGTGCTTTTAACTTACTTGTCAAAACACGTGTGCATAGGCCGCTCACGAGGGCTCAAAAGGCTATTGCCGATACAACGTGATGGCCCATCAACCGATACCAGTCGCATGCTAACGTGACATCAAACGACCCCGTGGGCACTGATCTGTTATTATGCAGCGTTTGGCATAATCGCAGCCGGAGGTCCTCAGTGTCAGAGTGATATGACAGGTTCTGTTCACGGTTGGGAGACGGGTGCTCACGCTAAAAGCGAAATGTCAGGTCAGCGGAGACACGGAGAGACATCAGTCATAATGCCGTCGGATGGTGAGGAAGATGGTGAGGTTGCATTAACATGCGATTTTTTTTTCAGTATGTGCATAAAAGGACTCCATTAGTGCCTTCTGTATTTTCATTTCACATAGTTTGGCTGTGACTGGTTTCTCAGTCCCACGATGGCCTGCTTTACTGGCATCATTTTTTGGTCCTTGGCAAAAGATTTCAGATTGCAGATGCACCATTTCGAAATGAATGTAGACCGTCTGCTGGCTTGTTTTGTGCATGAACCAACATTTTAATGATGTGGCATGCTAAGGAACAATTTAGCAGCCTGCTGTCCAAGTACTTTTGGTGCCCTAAAATTAGAAAACGGATTATAAAGAGTGCTGCAGTTCCTATTACTCAGCCAGTATAGATGGAAATTCACCCAACAAGGTATATTAAGCATTTAGCCCACTAACTTCATAGTCTTCGCTTCATTTCAATGTGCCATTCCACTTGACTAGAAAAATCTCTGTACAGTTAATTATAGGGAGAACTCTCCGAGGAGTCCATTACATGGCCAAACGTTTTTGGACACCTGACCCTCACACCTGCATGAGCTTGCTGGACATCCCATTCCAAAACTGTGGGCATTAATATGGAAATGCCTCCCCTTGGCAGTCATAACAGCCTCCACTATTCTGGAAAAGCTTTCCACAAGGTTTTAGAGCGTGTCTCTGCCCATTCAGTCAAAAGAGCGTTTGTGAGGTCAGGCACTGATGTTGGATGAGAAGGCCTGGCTCACATTTGATGTTCTAGTTCATCCCAAATGTGTTCAGTGGGGTTGAGGCTCTGCGCAGGCCAGTGGAGTTCCTCCGCACCAAACTTGTCAAACCTTTATGGACCTTGCTTTGTACACAAGGGTACAGTCATGCTAAAATAGGAAAAAGCCCTCCCTAAACTACTGCCACAATGTTGGAAGCATATAACTGTCTACAATATGTTTGTATGCTGTAGCATTAACATTACCCTTTAATGAAACTAACATGCTCAACCCAAACAGGCCTGGACCATTATCCCTCCTCCACCAAAATTTATTGTTAGCACTGTGTGTTTGATTTTTAACACATGTAAAGGAAAAGAGTGGCTAAAACACTTGAACCCAATAATTATACTTTTGGCCATATATCATGTGCTTTGTGTAGTCTATCGGTGGTGGATCATTCTCAGCACTGCAGTAACACTGACATGGTGGTGGTGTTTTAGTGTGTGTTGTGTTTGTCTGAGTGGATCAGACACAGCAGTGCTGCTGGAGTTTATAAACTCTGTGTCCACTCTATTAGACAAGCCTACCTTGTCAGTTCACCTTCTAGATGTCTGCACAGTTTGTGTAGTCAGTTTATCTAGTCCTTGGGGTCACAGGACACTGTCGACTGGATATTTTTGGTTGGTGGACTATTCTCAGTCCAGCACTGACATCTAGCAGCACTGCTGTGTCTGATCCACTCAGACCAGTGCAAGACACACCACCACCACATCATTCTTACTGCAGTGCTGAGAATGATCTACCACCCAAATAGTACCTGCTCTGTGAGGGTCCATGGGGGTCCTGACCACTGAAGAACAGGGTAAAGGGGGCTAACAAAGTATCAGAGAAACAGATGGACTATAGTCTGTAACTGTAGAACTACAAAGTGCTCCTATAGAGTAAGTGGAGCTGATAAAATGGACAATGAGTGTAGAAATGAGGTGGTCATAACGTTATGCCCGATCGTGTGTATAGTGTAATATGAATGGTAGATGTTTTATCAGTAATGAAAGGTTGTATAGTAAGTTGTATAAAGGGTTTCAAAAATGTCCACTGATTATTGACTGGACTTCTTGGCAGCTTGGCTATAAGAGTGGAAAAGTATTTCTTTGTACTTCACATTTCTCCTGTGGATTGTTAACTATGTCACAGTTTGTAACTGTGTAGGCCTGGCTAATGAAAGGAAAGACCTGAAGCTCGAAATGCAGCAGCTAATGCTCAACAGAAGTAGCTGAGAAAGCCAGAGTTTGGTCCAGTGCCTATTCTTGGTTAAATGTAAGTCTCAGCATTATCACACTTTGCTGGGTCAGGTGGCTCTGGAAGTGTTGCTCTTAGCTTGCTTGATAAACTTTTCATTAGGCAAGAATGACAAGCTGCTTTTGCTTCTTTCTGCGGCTTAAGTGCCAAATGTAGACACTCAGCACAGACTCCCTCTGTTTCTCAGAATTGGTCTTTATGAGCATAGGGAATTTAACTGTACAGAATTGAATGTCTGTGGATTAACTCTATGCAATTCATATCAACATTCTTTTACCTCTTTCACCAATAGGCAATTGTTGACCACTGACCTACCACTGGCTGGCCATCATTTACATGGTTTGGGGGCCATTCTAAATACATGGTGGACACTTTTGAGCCTAAAAGTCTCACAAGAACCACTGCAGTTCATACATTTACACCACTCACCACCACAAACTCACTGTGTCTCAATTGCCCCAAGCTTTAAAATTCCCTTTTATGCCATATCCATGTTCATCAGCACTGACTGAAAGATATTAGACATCAGATCATTTAGGCATCATTGATTTTTCCTAGAATTCTGCAAGAAAAGGAGCAGTTAGTGTTCAGTTAGACGTCCCACCTTATTGGTTATATCCTGTCTATGTTGCAGCTTGTAGGCCTTGACATATAAAGAGACAAAAGCTCCAGTAGGAAGACATGTGCAAAACAAGGTGCTACACTTCATTGACGTGTCAATTCACAATGAAGGTCAGTGAGAAAACAAGCAAAACAACAAGAAATCAGCTGTAATCTTCTCCAACAACATGCCCTGAAGGCATAGAGCTTGATCACAGAAACAAGTCCGCTCAGTCGTTCCTTCAACTCACGTGCTTGCGCTCTCATAATTCTTTCAGCAGCTACTTGTAAGGCCCATTGAGCTTCTTACTGAGGAACATCACCATCGCTGACAATAAATGAAAGTTAGTTGGAATGGGTTTCCACGCAGTTGACCTATGCATGCTATTTATATCAAAAATAATTTGAAATCAAGAGCCTAACATGCCAACACTAACTACAGAAGAACATATTTGTGGGCAGAACATTAACAGGCCACGTTTTTCTTTCATTATCAATAGGTCTGTTATAATCCAGAATTTCTGGAGTCAACTCTGATGCAGATCCCAAGTGATTGGAATCTGTGGAGTTGACTCCAACAATCATTTACCCAATTTTTGATTTCAAAAGCCTGTTTGCGCCAACGCCTCCTACAAACCCTTTTATCAGAAATCATTAATAAAATGTTATATGGCATTAACAATAACTTATAGTGCCTGGCACAAGACTGTATGTTTGCATTTACGGAGCTGTAATTTCATGCATGGCACTTTATAAATCAAGAGATCATGGTTATGATGTTCTAATACGATGGGATTAATAATATAATACTTAGATCTGGTGTGCCCAATCCCGGTCCTGGAGATCCACCACCCTGCAGAGTTTAGCTTTACCCCTAATCAAACACACCTGATCCAGGAAACCAAGGCCTTTAGGGGCATCTGCCTATATGAGCCAGATGTGTTGGATCTGAACTCTCCAGTGGATTGGGCACTTCTGCATTACCTGGAAAACAATGTCTTGGTTACAGCCAGCAAAGCCGAGTGTTTCTGCAATGCTACGTTTCGGCAGGATTGGGTTTTTAAGTGTTTGTAAGTGAAAATGTGCATCTTATTTTACGTCAGTGGTCAGCAACCAAAGTTCTGAAGATCTATAGTCCTGCACAGTCTAGTTCCAACCAATCTACCAAACCTGCTCCAGATAATTAACTTCTTCTGAAGGCCTTGGTTCGTTGGTTGGTTCAAATGCATTAGTGTTGGACCCAGTGTATGAGTGCTGGATCAGATGCATTGGTGTTGGAAGGTTGGAACTAAACTCTGCAGGAGAGAAGATGTCCAGGAGGAGGGTTGGTGACTGCATAAGAGAAATGCTAAAAGCTGAACCCCCGTGCATGCATGGCTGCTACTGCACAAAAGTAATGCTGCATTGCCAGTGAGGCAAAATACTGTAAAGGGCCTTAAGTTTACCATAGATATACAAACATCAATTATAAATCCCATATACCAAGAATTTTGTATTTTAATCTCTTTTACAGCCAGTCTATTTATGTGTGTGTTGTGGAAGGATGCCATTTTCAGATAGGTTGTCTGGATATTGACAGCAGGATACTTCACACTTCATTTGTGTGTAGGTGTCATGCCCAAAGCTTTAGAGTCGTCTTTTGATTCCCTAATGCCTGGAACGAGAGAAATGACTTGGGATTGACTCCCAGAACTAATTATCACCAAGGTCTTCAGGTGAAGTAGTTGAAACTTTTCTTGTTGATGTAAATTAAGAGACAGGCAAAGAACAAGACTTCTGTATCTGGTTTTTAGAACTTTTAAAACTTTTAGAGCATTTAGAGGCGGAAAACATGCCTTGATGCAACCACAATATGCAGCTACAATTTGCCTGAAATTGACATTCCATTTACTAAGACTGCAGATTATTGTACACACTTTAAATCATCCCTCCCACTAACTGATCTCTCATGGGGTGCAGGGTTTAAAAGCAAAGAAACTGTCAACAGAACTCAATACAAACCAGAAATGAAAATGACAGTTTAATGATGAAGTAGGATTGTTAATGAAGTTCTTTCCTACCAGAACATCCCACACTCATATCATTCTACTTTGGATAAGGGAGTACAGTAAAAATGAAAGATGCTCTAGGCATGCTTTGGAGCTCCACAGCTTTCCACACTGGCGGAACCCTTTCAGAGCTTACAGGAACACTTCTGACTTCTGGGAATTATCTGAAGAACTTCATCGTTTCATTCAACAGGGTCTGAAACCTCTTTGGGTGCTACAATGGATCGTTTTGAAAATCTTAGGTTCTTCAAGGAACCATCTTATTTTGGGATTTGAGGCCTACTGCTTCTACTGCATCTAAACTTAAGAACAACGCTACGGCTGAAAAATGACATCATTTTTAAATGCCTGTTACCCTTTACATTGTATGTAAATTTCATGATGAAGGGGCCAAAGGAAATTACCCAAAATGACTTGATAAAATTCTGGTTCCATTGACTTTAACATTAACAGTAAAGTATATTTCTTCCTTCACCTGTAAAGTTACCATTTCTGAGAAACAAAGTTTTCTCCTGACAACAGCGATATGCTACATTTTTCACAAGCATATTTTAATAAAGAATGATTGACTGAATAAATGAATGAATGAATGAATGAATAAATAAATAAATAAATAGATCAATTCCGGTATACATACACTACTGTTCACCATTCGAGTCGCTGTTCAAAAATCTGGAATCAATGTTTTTTAAACAGTGAAACTGCCCACTTTTGTGTGATCCGTCCTCAAATACAGCTGTATGCAAATTATTGAACACCTCCAGTCAAATTACATTTTGTTGATTTTTGATGTGAAAATAAGTTCACAAATTCTGTGCAGGGAACAAATTAGAATATTCCATTTTTCTGCGTGCCCAACTTTTGTGTGCCCAACTTTTATTTATCTGCTCAAAAAATAAAACTTAAAACGTGCTCATAATGTTTGCACAAGCCAAATTTGATGTTTCATTTCATTTTTGGGGTTATTTCATTTCCAATAAATAAACCGTAATTTGCATAAAAATCATGTTTAAGCTTTTGTACCAATTTTGCCATTTGCAATTTTGCAATTTGGACATCAGGCTCCTAAGCTCAATGAACTAAGAATAAACCACCTGCAAAGCAGATGATCCAATATTTGAAGACCAACAGTGTTGTTGTACAGTAAGCGTGCCTGAGAATGAGCATACTTCCCAATCTTCTAGTCTCCAATATCTGGAACATCTGATCTCTCTGTGTGGTTGGTCTCAGTTCTCCATCAGCCCATGGAGCATTTTAAAGCAGAGATAAGTTATATTTAGTATTCATTGTCTCCCAGCAGAGCGTGGCAAACTCTGAGTGATGCATTATTCATTCTTTGCTTTTGTCTCTTTCTTCGCCTGCATTTCCTACTCTTTGCCTTTATATTGCTCCACCAGTGTGTTTCGTCTCTTGGGATGACAGTCATAAAAAATATGACTACTAAAGTGAGAAATTTGAGCAGGGTATCACGCTCACCTGTCTCGCAGATGCTTCCTTCTCAAGGAGGAACAGCAGAGAGCCTTCCCATCTTTTATGAACAGGAATACCGCAACCAGGTGACACTAGTGTGGCAGGCAGAGCTCATGAAGTTTACCTGAGGAATATTTACCCAAGGCCTTATGAGGTGATCTGGATTTGGAAATATCAGTGGGTTAACATGTACACTTTTGAACCTAGAACTCTATTTTGAAAATATACCAAACTACAGTATATTCTACTACTATTTTTGGGGACAAGAGGTAAGAGAGTAGCTAAGAGGAAAACGTGGTTTGAAAAAGGGAAATACATCATTACATTGTTATTTTATGAGTATTATTTAGCAGCACTAATCAAAACTTTCAGGAGTTTTCCAGAGGCAGGTTTCAGATGGTCTACTCACCATCCAGATAGACTAGACAAAAACATACTCTATGCTGGTCAACCAGCTTGGTCATGATATTCCTGCTGATGGACCAGCTTGACCAATCTGGTCAACCAACATGGCCAAGGTGGTTGATCAGCTTGATCAGCTTAATAACCTTTTCAACATGCTTTTCATGGTGCTCAACAAGCTCGGTCAAACTGGTTATGCTGGTCAACTAGTTCAGTCTTGAGGGTCCATCAGCTTGCTCATGCTTTTATTGGTGGTCAAGAATCTCATTCAAACTGGTTACACTGGTCAACAAGCTTGGTCATGCTTTTCACACTGATCATCAAACTTGGTCAATGGATCCTGCTGGTCCACCAGCTTGTTTATGCCTTTCATGCTGGTGGTCCAGCCTGGTCAAACTGGCTATGCTGGTCAATCTGCTCAGTCATACTGGTCCACCAGCTTTGACATGCTTTTCATGCTGGTTGACAAGCTTGATCAAACAGGTCATGCTGGCCCGTTCATGCTTTTCATGCTGACTGTCAAGCTTGGTCAAACTGGTTATACTGGTCAATTATAATCAGCAAACCTCTAATTTCTATAAAAACAGACTTTTTTGTAATGTTTACAGTTTGTGTTTATATGACTGGGTTTCTATATGCTATATGGCTAAAACTATGTGGAGGGTGGACCATCCCATTTTGCTGAGTTTGTTGGACATGCAATTCCAAAACCAAACAGGGAGGCAATCATGCTGGAATGGAAAAGGGTCTTCCCCGAACTGTTGCCACAAAGTTGGAAGCATGTAACTTCCTAAAATGTATTTAAATTATGAAGCTTTAACATCACCCTTCCCTGGAACTAAGGGACCCAAACTCTGAAAAACAGCTCATTATCCCTCCTCTTCCAAACCTAATTTGGGCCCCATGCCTTCTGGTAGGTATTCATCTCCTGGCATCTGCCAAAGCCAGATTTTTCCATCAGACTGCTAGAATAGTATGGCATGGTCGTTATGCTAGAGCCCAATGACAGTGTGCTTTGCATGATTCCAGCCATCATGCGGCATTGTGCATACTGATCCTAAGCTAATGTGCAGTGGTTTGGCCATGGAAACCATTTCATGAAGCCCTGAACACATCTCACAACACATCCTTCAGCCATGATTAAGGTCACTGAGCTCTTCAGTGTGGCCCATTCTATTCCCAGTGTTTGTCTTCGGAGATTGCATGACTATGTACTTGATGTTATGCAAACGTTGTAGCTAAAACATTTGAATCCAATAACTAAGAGGGGTGTCCACATACCTTTGGCCACATAGTGCCTTTAAGTACACAGTAACTAGCCCAAAATGTAACATGCCAACCTGAAACTCTTATGAATCTCCTGCCATTGTTTTCAGGCAAGTCACATAAACAGTCACTGTTTTCAGAAGACATTGACAGATTTGAGACAGCCATTAGCTCATGGTGGTAATTGACTCAAAGTGGCAGCCATAAGGTGCAAAATTATGGTTTGCACATGGCTGAGCAAGGTACAAATGACAGATGTGTACAAAACTAGGAAGCAGATCTGAAAGATATGACAGTGAAAGGTGCTGTGTTTTGTTTCCTAATGCACTGCTGAATGAGGAATCTTTTTTTTTCCAGGTAGCTCAATATTACTCTGAAAAAAACAAACAAGCAGTATTTCTATATCAAATAAAAATTCAATATCAAGAAGACACAAAGTGGCAATCAAGGCAGGTTGCAGCTTAAATGGAGGGCTTGGCATCTATGGAGGACAAATAAATTGACTGCTATCCATGCATGACAAAATGAGCCACACTGAAAGGTCAAAAGTGGGCAACTGAGGATGGACACCTGTCTTTTCATTTGTCTTCTTATACCAGAGGGAAGAAAATTAAATGTGGGATTGTAATCGGGAGCATAATGGAAATAATTCATCCCCTGCAGACCTCTAACCTGAGCTATTTGCCCACTAGAGTAGATATGCATTAATACATATTAAAATGTATTAACGGTTTTCTGTGCAGAGCTGAACAGGGCAAATGAGCACATATTGTGGTACCTTTCATGTATAATGTAGTTTTAGAGAGTGGCCATTAAACTGTAGAAAGAAATAATAATTTCTAATTTAATCTTGCCGCCTGTAAAGGACCTTTGGCTGAATCCATAATGCCTACTCCCAACTCCCTATTTAGTGCACTTCAGAGGACATAAGCACTCTGTGGCTACAAACCGTTGATAACTCTTTACTTAAGACATTTTCTGCAAAAGCAAATCCGATGTGTTTAAAGTCAGAGCTTCGTTTTTCTTTTTCATTTTGAAACAGAGCCTCGAAAGCTTGGATTGGAGCAGTCACTTGGGGGCAGATGTGACCTTGTTACAAGAATACATATCCGGGGAGAACCTATTAAACTTTTGGTGCTCCTTTGTGATGAAATGCAGCACTAACAAAAATAAGCCCCCTCTAAAACCCGCACCCAAGTTCCTCTTGTCTGTGCTCCTTTGATTCATAATGCAAAGATAACCGAGGCCAAACAAGCCAGCCAGCAAATTACCATCCTTAGCTAACTTTAAAGGGAATGGTTTCTGGTTCTCACTCTGATTATTTCATGTTCTCCCCATGTTCAGCCCAAAAATTCTCATGGTTGACCCCAAACATTCTTGTTACAAGATAACACCTGCCATTGCAAGGCTAGAATCATAGAAAGAACAGCCCCACCTCACTTTTTTCCTCGTTTTCCAAATGCATCGTACAAAATCTGTGTAAAATTTGGAAAGATTGTTGATGATACCTAGGCCTACAGATGCTAAGCATTGAAGGTCTGCTGGGATGGATCAGATCATTGCAGGCCCACCCTGTGGCAGATCTGAGCCTCAGATCGAGATCATTTACACATAAACTTTAAAACACCATTTTATGGGGAAAGCAGGCTAAAATAAAACACAATAAACTATAAACTTGTCCGTAATTGGTTTTTAGTGTCTAGTTTCCTAACAGACACCACAAATTCTTAAGCTAATTTTCAGAGACCCTCCAGATTATTATTTCATTATTTTGACTCTCAAGTACAAGCAGAGACGGATCATGGTCATATATACACATGTCTTTAAATGTCCTATGTTTGCTTCCTTTTCTTTCTTTGCCTTTCTCTTGGAAGCATTGCTTTTCAAACACTTGTGATTTCATTATTGATTCCTTCCTGCATGCTTAAAGACAGTTACTCAGCCATGCACTTCATCCATGAATAGACACACAGAGCATCCGATCAGATACTGGAAACCAATCATTTTCTTTATTCTGGGTGAAATGTACCACTTTTCGGTAAGTCTTCATTTCATTTAATGTATTCAGTCATTTGGACATAGGCAAGGGCTATTCATTCATGTCATTTTAACATCTGCAGTCTTTGAGCCGCTTGGACCCTGAAGTCTGAGGCTCCCCGAGGCCCCTGGCAGTCAGGGTCTCTGGACACTGGCCCCTCTGGGTGATCAGCAATCCATGCCTAGTCCACAGGGTTAAATAGGAGGCCCAGCCTCCTGGGACTCCCCATATTTCTCACCTGATTCTATCTCGAGTGGGACACCATTATAATAGGCCCAGTTTAATATAGGGCATTATAATAGACCCAAAAGAGGTCTCAAATGTCAGAAAAAAAATCTTTGTTTTATGTCTTTGACTATAATGTTGATGCCTTCTTATAAAGGCGAATGGCTATAATGTGCTTGGATGAAACCTCAATACATTGTTTCATACATTAGACTTTAGAGCAATGACCCACCCAAATCAGATCAATATCTCACCAGTTGGGCCTGAATTGCAGGATAAATGACTTGCATTAACAGGCTGAGCATGAGGTCCAATCCATGACGGCTGAATGTGAAATTAACACCTCGTTCTTTGACATTTATAGATCCTGGAAAAGGGGACTTTCAAGGGACTCTGAAAGAGCAGCCTCACACCTAAGATTATCTTTCTTTCACAAGAATTCCTGAATGGAGCTTCTGAAAGGGCAAATATTATTGTGTGGTCTTGAATATACATGGTCGCCAAGCCGGGAGCACATATCGGGCAGCTCCAGGAATGATCTTGTGTATTTTGAGCTAAAGTTTTATCAGACTAGGCCCAAATGGTGCTTTCTCCAGTTGCCACTTGAGCATTATCACAAAGGGTTCTTTCTAGCTAGTGCCTTATCGAGTGGGGAGGTTCTGGAGCAGCCTGAAGTATAAGGGAAAGCCAGGATGCTGAGTTCATTAGGGGTGGGTGGCAAACAGTGGTAGATTGTATCTTGCCCCTGAGAGGCTGTGGTGGGAGAGTGTGGCTTTTAACTGCTGTTTGTGGGCTCGGCAGAAACGAAGCAGTGCGAATTCCATCATCTAAGAGGCTCTTTGCAAGCGTCAAAGCACTTCACAAGCCCTAACTTGTGCAGAGGATCACGAGGCCAGCGGCAAAAAAGGCTGCTTTGCATCTGAAGATCCCTGGAGAGATTAACTTTTGACTTCTGCCCTGAAAAGGGGGGCTTGGAAACGTGCTGCTAGTTTAATCTACTGGCTCTCAGCCAACTGGTTTCAAAAGAGAAGAGAAGGAATGCGTGCTGGGACTTCACATAATTTACACCAAGAACTCTCAGCTACAGACGTGTAAATGTCCAGAGCTGATGTCAGACAACGGTCAGTTGGGGGGGTGGGGGTGACATTTCTATGTGGTTCCTTTGGTGACAGGCTCTGCATAAGACACTGGTGTCAGAGAACACTGGTTTGAAACAAACAAAATTACTTTAACCCATTGATATCCCAGGCTTATTGTTCAGTTACAACAGAGAAGTCAATGCAAACTGGCTGAGCTGTACTTAGGTTATAGAAGTGGGTTAAAAATATTTGGGCCCTGGCCATTTAAGGGCTTAAAATGCAACAAAAGAACTAGTCAACAACCTTTATAAGTTATAATAACAGAGCCACATTAATTTGAATAAGCCTAGCAGAAACAACCACAGTCAATAATCAGGACTTGCATGAATGGTGGGCCACGTAATGCCAGTATTTTAAAAATGTATTTTTTCTTAAACTTTTAATTAATCTAAGAAAACTTGGGTGTAATCATTTTAAAAATTGCCCCAAGAATTTCCTGTACTTTGTCACTGTCAGTTCCAACTGTTCTAGATCTCCTCCACAATGCTACCAAGCTCAGAGGATAAAAGCTAGCACATGCTAGAGTCACGAGAATCCAGCCACTGCATTTTTTCGAACTGCTGCTATCACAATACCACTGGACAGCTCAACACGCCTGGAGAACACTAACTGCACATTCTGTTATGCTACCGAAGAGATACCCCCATTAGATAGTATCATGCTGAGTGATGGGGGAGGGAGAGGGCCATCCTACCCTCCCATATAGAGTGAAACCAGTTATGCTTCATTATGCAACATGGGCACACATGGCTGTGACATCAAACTTGCATCTCCCAATGATTGGGCAAACAGTTGTATGTATCATTTTTTGCAGGGTTTCTTTGCTGACAATGGCATAAACAAGGGTTTGAAGCAAAATGGGTTAAGAGACCAATCAGTGTTGCAAAAGCAGTGATGGCTCAATAGCTAATACGCTGTCCTAAATGTATTCAGTAATATATTCTAGTGCAATACATAAAACATAAGGATTTCAGAATACCTTCAGAATACATCTAGCATATTGATAGGGCAGATGGAATAGACAGATATGTTTCATGAAAAAATTACAGCATTATTTTGGTTGCTTCAGTCTACTCCTGCTCCCATAATCCCACTGCTGTCTGATAAACGAAGCAAACAGTTTGCCATATCCCTGTAACAAAATCTTGCAAATTTGACTATAAAGTGGGAGTTTTAATTAATGGCTTGTATGTAATTTGCCACAAGACATATGCACAAGTCCAGTACAACAACAATACTAATCTTATGATGCATAATTATGTCCATTACTCAGGAGACCAATTGGTTCAACCATGTCTCAAAGCATTTTAGTAATGCTGAGATTAATAACTGATAACCACATTGATTTATCAGTCTACTCAGGCTTTAGCAGAGCTCAGTAACACTGAGATTAATAACTGATCATCCCATTGATTTATCAGTCTACTCAGGCTTTAGCAGAGCTCAGTAACACTGAGATTAATAACTGATCCTCACATTGATTTATCAGTCTACTCAGGCTTTAGCAGAGCTCAGTAACACTGAGATTAATAACTGATCACCACATTGATTTATCAGTCTACTCAGGCTTTAGCAGAGCTCAGTAACACTGAGATTAATAACTTATCACATTGATTTATCAGTCTACTCAGACTTTAGCAGAGCTCAGTATTACTGAGATTAATAACTGATCACATTGATTTATCAGTCTACTCAGGCTTTAGCAGAGCTCAGTAACACAGAGACTAATAACTGATCACATTGATTTATCAGTCTACTCAGACTTTAGCAGAGCTCAGTAACACTGAGATTAATAACTGATCATCACATTGATTTATCAGTCTACTCAGGCTTTAGCAGAGCTCAGTATTACTGAGATTAATAACTGATCATCGCATTGATTTATCAGTCTACTCAGGCTTTAGCAGAGCTCAGTAACACTGAGATTAATAACTGATCATCACATTAATTTATCAGTCTACTCAGGCTTTAGCAGAGCTCAGTAACACTGAGATTAATAACTGATCATCACATTGATTTATCAGTCTACTCAGGCTTTAGCAGAGCTCAGTAACCCTGAGATTAATAACTGATCATCACATTGATTTATCAGTCTACTCAGGCTTTAGCAGAGCTCAGTAACACTGAGATTAATTACTGATCATGACATTGATTTATCAGTCTACTCAGGCTTTAGCAGAGCTCAGTAACACTGAGATTAAAAGCTGATCACCACATTGATTTATCAGTCTACTCAGGCTTTAGCAGAGCTCAGTAACACTGAGATTAATAACTGATCATCACATTAATTTATCAGTCTACTCAGGCTTCAGCAGAGCTCAGTAACACTGAGATTAATAACTGATCATCACATTAATTTATCAGTCTACTCAGACTTTAGCAGAGCTCAGTAACACTGAGATTAATAACTGATCATCACATTAATTTATCAGTCTACTCAGGCTTTAGCAGAGCTCAGTAACACTGAGATGAATAACTGATCATCACATTAATTTATCAGTCTACTCAGGCTTTAGCAGAGCTCAGTAACACTGAGATGAATAACTGATCATCACATTAATTTATCAGTCTACTCAGGCTTTAGCAGAGCTCAATAACACTGAGATTAATAACTGATCATCACATTGATTTATCAGTCTACTCAGGCTTTAGCAGAGCTCAATAACACTGAGATTAATAACTGATCATCACATTAATTTATCAGTCTACTCAGGCTTTAGCAGAGCTCAGCAACACTGAGATTAATAACTGATCATCACATTGATTTATCAGTCTACTCAGGCTTTAGCAGAGCTCAGTAACACTGAGATTAATAACTGATCATCACATTGATTTATCAGTCTACTCAGACTTTAGCAGAGCTCAGTAACACTGAGATTAATAACTGATCATCACATTAATTTATCAGTCTACTCAGGCTTTAGCAGAGCTCAATAACACTGAGATTAATAACTGATCATCACATTGATTTATCAGTCTACTCAGGCTTTAGCAGAGCTCAGTAACACTGAGATTAATAACTGATCATCACATTGATTTATCAGTCTACTCAGGCTTTAGCAGAGCTCAGTAACACTGAGATTAATAACTGATCATCTCATTGATTTATCAGTCTACTCAGGCTTTAGCAGAGCTCAGCAACACTGAGATTAATTACTGATCATCCCATTGATTTATCAGTCTACTCAGGCTTTAGCAGAGCTCAGTAACACTGAGATTAATTACTGATCATCACATTGATTTTTCAGTCTACTCAGACTTTAGCAGAGCTCAGTAACACTGAGATTAATAACTGATCATCACATTAATTTATCAGTCTACTCAGGCTTTAGCAGAGCTCAGTAACACTGAGATTAATAACTGATCATCACATTAATTTATCAGTCTACTCAGGCTTTAGCAGAGCTCAGTAACACTGAGATGAATAACTGATCATCACATTGATTTATCAGTCTACTCAGGCTTTAGCAGAGCTCAATAACACTGAGATTAATAACTGATCATCACATTAATTTATCAGTCTACTCAGGCTTTAGCAGAGCTCAATAACACTGAGATTAATAACTGATCATCACATTGATTTATCAGTCTACTCAGGCTTTAGCAGAGCTCAGTAACACTGAGATTAATAACTGATCATCACATTGATTTATCAGTCTACTCAGGCTTTAGCAGAGCTCAGTAACACTGAGATTAATAACTGATCATCTCATTGATTTATCAGTCTACTCAGGCTTTAGCAGAGCTCAGCAACACTGAGATTAATAACTGATCATCCCATTGATTTATCAGTCTACTCAGGCTTTAGCAGAGCTCAGTAACACTGAGATTAATTACTGATCATCACATTGATTTTTCAGTCTACTCAGACTTTAGCAGAGCTCAGTAACACTGAGATTAATAACTGATCATCACATTAATTTATCAGTCTACTCAGGCTTTAGCAGAGCTCAGTAACACTGAGATTAATAACTGATCATCACATTGATTTATCAGTCTACTCAGGCTTTAGCAGAGCTCAGTAACACTGAGATTAATAACTGATCATCACATTAATTTATCGGTCTACTCAGGCTTTAGCAGAGCTCAGTAACACTGAGATTAATAACTGATCATCTCATTGATTTATCGGTCTACTCAGGCTTTAGCAGAGCTCAGCAACACTGAGATTAATAACTGATCATCCCATTGATTTATCAGTCTACTCAGGCTTTAGCAGAGCTCAGTAACACTGAGATTAATTACTGATCATCACATTGATTTTTCAGTCTACTCAGGCTTTAGCAGAGCTCAGTAACACTGAGATTAATAACTGATCATCACATTAATTTATCAGTCTACTCAGGCTTTAGCAGAGCTCAGTAACACTGAGATTAATAACTGATCATCACATTAATTTATCAGTCTACTCAGGCTTTAGCAGAGCTCAATAACACTGAGATTAATAACTGATCATCACATTGATTTATCAGTCTACTCAGGCTTTAGCAGAGCTCAATAACACTGAGATTAATAACTGATCATCACATTAATTTATCAGTCTACTCAGGCTTTAGCAGAGCTCAATAACACTGAGATTAATAACTGATCATCACATTGATTTATCAGTCTACTCAGGCTTTAGCAGAGCTCAGTAACACTGAGATTAATAACTGATCATCACATTAATTTATCAGTCTACTCAGGCTTTAGCAGAGCTCAGTAACACTGAGATTAATAACTGATCATCACATTGATTTATCAGTCTACTCAGGCTTTAGCTGAGCTCAGTGACACTGAGATTAATAACTGATCATCACATTGATTTATCAGTCTACTCAGGCTTTAGCAGAGCTCAGTAACACTGAGATTAATAACTGCTCATCACATTGATTTATCAGTCTACTCAGACTTTAGCAGAGCTCAGTGACACTGAGATTAATAACTGATCATCACATTGATTTATCAGTCTACTCAGGCTTTAGCAGAGCTCAGTAACACTGAGATTAATAACTGATCATCACATTGATTTATCAGTCTACTCAGGCTTTAGCAGGATAATCATCAGCTACTTTTAAAATTTTCAATGTTTACACTTTAATGCATACTAAATACATTATTTTTGGAATAATTTAGGACAAGCACATTGGTAATTAAGCTATGTTGGAATAGATATTATTTCTGGGCTTAGTCTATAGATTTTTTCAGGAATCATGACTGGTAAATAGATATCAGCTCTGAACTTTTCCACACATGTAAAGCTATTATGTCTTTGCATTTTTAAATGGGGAATTTGTAGACTCTATCCACAACATGTTATTTTGATCCTAACAACCTCTGATAACTTTTTATTGACTCGTTCAGAGCTATATGCCAGAGCAATGTACTGATTTACAAGCAATAAAATCCCTTTGTTGTGAGCATACCCTTATCAATACAGTCACAATTGCCAAGTCATTTAGTTTTCCAGTACTGAGCTGTTTGATACTTTTGCATTAGTCAGCAGTTTGAAAAGATACTGTGGCACTTCTTGTGCCTTGGAGGAAGAATATGCTAGCATTCAGCTTGACAGCTTCTAGTCTTGCAAGGCAGGCTTGGCCCTGTAATGAGAATACACATCTGGTGACAACTTGTTAAACTCTGGATTGTGGTGAAAGCTGCTGCTAATAGAGGGTAGATTCCCACAAAAACCCATGAATGTTTTAATGAGTTTTTGTGGGGTCCACTTTTTAGCTCTGATAACTGATGTTACATCCATGGACTAACAACATGCTTGTTATCTGTCAATGTTGAAAGGGCACCATCTTTAAGACTCATTGGTCTGGTTTAGAAATTTCCCAGTTTGTTCCCACCCTAATAAGTCTACATTCCCACCCACATTCACCCCAAAATTTCTCATGGTTTTCCCCTGACATTCTTATTATGAGATCATGTCTGGACCTGTGAGACTAGGTTGCATCAACTAATACTGAGTCATCTACACTCTTCCAGGGCTCTTCAAGGATTCTTTATTGAAGAAAAACGGTTCTTTGTAGACTCATAAACACTTAAAGGGGTTTTGCGTCATAAAGGGGGTCTTCAGATTGATGTGTAACGTGCTGTAGATGGCTCTGTATAGAAGCTTTTTGAAAAGGGTGCTATATAGCACCAGAAAGGGTTCTTCTATTGTTACGAGGTCAAGCTTGTACCTATAGAGGAGCCCTTTTGGGTGTATATAGAACCCTTTTCAAAATGGTTCTATATAGAGCCATTTACAGCACATTCTGCACCAATCTGAAGAACCCTCTCATGAGACAAAGAATGGTTCTTTTCTTTGTTTGTCTTTGTATAACGAACCGTTTTCTTTACTAAAGATCCTTTGAAGGACCATCTTTCTTTAACAGTGTAGCTAGTAGGAGGGAATTGTCCACAACTAAATTATGGGGGAAAGTTTGGTAAATCAAATCAGTTAAATTCTCAGGCTCATGTTGAACCTGAAAATACATATATTTCTATAGTCTCCATAAGACAGATGCTTTATTACTGACATATCCTGAAATATTTCATACAGATTGTAGTATTGTAACATTTTACATAGAGTTATATTTGGGTCACAGCGTGAAAAGTGAGCATATAGACAGTGGTCAGTCACTGGATGCGTAGCCCTCTTTCAAGCTCTCAAAAGGCCAAATAGGGCCGTGGCATGGGTTTGGAAGTTTGGAAGTAACTGCCAAATGCTCTTCCTATTTGCAGGACCCTGGAAACAGAGAGAAAGAGAGAGAGAAGGATTTTGTCTTCCTGTCATAACCGATGAATCATATCTTGTGTCATGTTGCTGTTTGTACCGACGGCTATCTGGCAGGACCACCTTTATTCCTTTCATTTCTCACAAAAAACCATTCTGCTAAGTACCTACAGGTGGCTGAGAGTAGAATTAACATCCTGACACCTGAGATCTGTTGATATATGGTGAATTAAATAGTCTGCTCTGTATTAGCAGCCCCTGCTTGGGGTTGCGGCCTGGCCGCCGGCCGAGAAGCGATGCATTGCATTGTGAGCATTCAGAAGCGTTGCAGCCATATCAAGTGACTTGGCCTTTCCTCTTCTCGAAAGCAGCTTTAGCTGCTTATCAGCCCACGTCAATCTGATAACGCAACCGCACAGTCAACAAACACCAATGTCTTTCAACAAAGGACAGGCTGGTAGAGCCTGTTTTACTGCTGTAAAGCTGCATTGCAATCATACTTTCCCTTGTTAGTGCTGCAGCGGAAGCAGAAGCCTTGGCGTGTTGCCTATAAGCACAATTTAACAGCCCTAATCAGCCTATGGCGCTTTCCCATGGTTTCTGATGCCCTTGAAACAGTAGCCTGTTCTCTCCCAGTGGGAAAGCACCTCCCGTGCATCATTCACAGCATGCCTCCGGACTTGGTAGAAAAGCTCCAGTCAGTGAAAAGAATGGCTGCGCTCCACTCACACCCGTGAACTCCATTGCCCTTCAGTAGCTGCTTGTTAGATGTAAAATGCAGGCCAACGTTATCCAATTGAGTTGTCACGGAAAATAACAAGTTCTGACCGAAGCAGCTAAAACCCACTTTTATTTTTCCAACGTCCACAGCAATGCGCCACGCCAATGCTAACGGAGGCCTTGGAGTTTGATTTCCTTCTAAACATACCCAACAAGTCCCACCACTCAATAGCATGGCCACCCGAGCATATTGGTGACACAGCATGAGCCTCTGGGTTCCGCTGCGAAAGTGCTAGCCGCCCCCAGACCGCATGCTACACATGGGCACTCGATCAAAGGGAATTAGCTAAGTGTTCCAGAAGAAAGAGAGCTATTTTTGTCCAGAAACATTTTATCTTTTTTTTTTTTCTCAAAAAATCTTGCTCTCTTCAAAGTGCCTTGGTGAGGGAATTTGCTCTATGAAGATGATGGGAAAAGCTACTGATGGAGTTGGTGATGTGTGCCCTGGTTTCAAGTCACTGAGCTTTAGAGACTTGCTGAAGAGTCGTGATTAATTTGAGGCTATGGCAAGTCTTAAAAGCTATGCTCCATGAAATGCACTCGCTTTCTTTTAACAGCCGAGTGATCTTGAGCAGTCCAACGTAAATTTGAGCCTGAAAGGATTATAGACCAACAAACTGCTGGTACTCCCTGGTAAACCCATTTGGAACTTTTTAAATGGTGCAAATGTGGTGCAAAAGCGATGTTGCAGAGCAGTGAAGTGAGAAAATATGAATGAGGTCTGATGGTTGCCGAGTTTTATGAACAATCTCTAATGGTATGTGCTGCCACTAGCCTTCGTTCATCCCGTCAATGAATTAGCCAGGTGCTCCAGAAACATGGTTAGCCTGTTAGTGTCTGTTTTGGAGGTCCCTCAGTGATGCCTGGAATATAGTAATGGAATTTATTAATGGAATTTAATTAATGGTCTTCTCTGAGGTATCCGTGTTGTTAGTGTCATAATAATGTGATCAGCGACTAGTTGACATCAAGCTTAAAGCCTCATTGAAGTAAAGTTGACAAATCAACTAGATGGCTACTCAGGGCAACCCCTAGACTTAGGTTAGATTTGAATTCAAAACTTGAGAAGGTGATTCATTTCGGACAAAATGTCAGTTTCAGACTGCTATTCTCAGGTTTTGCTCATCTTAAAATTCAGCGATGTGGTTTGAATTGGGTTAGACTTGGACACAGAGTTCTTGAGCTGTATTTGGGTTGGGACCAAAATTTCAGGCCCGATTAAAATGACGATGATAAACTACATTTACATGTATAGCATTTAGTAGAAACTCTTATCCAGAGCGACTTACAAGAAGTGCTTTGTCTGTCTAGAGAAAGTGTCTTTGCTAGTTACCAATAGGTTAGAAAGACAGTCCTGAGCTCAGATACTGCTAGAAACAAAAAGTCACTGTTGATACCCCGAAAAAAAGGAACAGAGTTGAGCACAGAACAGTGCAATACACTACACTACACTACACTACAGTGCAATACAATACAATACACTATAATACACTATAATACATTACAATACACTACAATACACTCCAATACAATACAATGCTATACAATACAATACACTACACTACACTACACTACACTACAATGCAATGCAATACAATACACTACACTACACTACACTACACTACACTACACTACACTACAATGCAATACAATACAATACAATACAATACAATACACTACACTACACTACAATGCAATACAATACAATACAATACACTACACTACACTACACTACAATGCAATACAATACAATACAATACACTACACTACACTACACTACACTACAATGCAATACAATACAATACACTACACTACACTACACTACAATACACTACACTACAATACAATACAATACAATACACTACAATACACTACACTACAATACACTACACTACAATACAATGCAATACAATACACTACACTACACTACAATACAATACAATACACTACAATACAATACACTACACTACACTACACTACAATGCAATACAATACAATACACTACACTACACTACACTACAATGCAATACAATACACTACACTACACTACACTACACTACAATGCAATACAATACAATACACTACACTACACTACACTACAATACAATAGACTACAATACAATACAATAGAATACACTACAATACAATACACTACACTACAATACAATACAACACAATACAATACAATACACTACACTACACTACACTACACTATACTACAATACAATACACTACAATACAATACAATAGAATACACTACAATACAATACACTACAATACAACACAATACAATACAATACAATACAATACAGTACAATACAATACAATACACTACAATACAGTACAATACACTACACAACATTACAATACAATACACTACACTACAATACAGTACAATACAATACAATACAATACAATACAATACACTACACTACACTACACTACAATACACTACAATACACTACAATACAATACACTACACTACACTACAATACAATACAATACAATACAATACAATGCAATTCAATACACTACAATACACTACACTACACTACAATACACTACACTACACTACACTACAATACACTACAATACAATACAATACAACACAATACAATACAACACAATACAATACAATACAATACAACACATTACAATACAATACACTACAGTACAATACACTACACTACATTACAATACAATACACTACACTACATTACAATACAATACATAAGTGCAGTACAATACATTACAATCATTACTTAAACTAGACCAAATAACCCAAAATGATACCACTGTCCACTTTATATAAAGGCTTTGTATATCAACATCATCCTGAACATCATTAGCGATCACTGAAGACCTCTATCCAGTCCACACGGGTGGTCACCACATTTAACTTGCCCAAAGCATGTCACGCCACCAAAGCCTTGAGTTTAGATTCTTCTGTGGCCACATTTCTGGCCTAATAAGAAACCATTCCCTTCTTTCATCCGTTTGATTCAGGGCGGCTGCTCTTGCTTACTGTTAGCGACTCATCAAATTAGCTTGTGTTCAGCCTCGACTTTGATCATCAGCATCTGGTCCCTGGCCTGTCCACAATGCTTTTCACTGTGTATGGTGGGGGGCTTTGCTCAGAGGCACTATTGTGCGCTCTTTCTGCCCAGCAGCCATAACACTGAAGGCCTCTCTCGCAGACATATTTCATCGTTCTACGTCAGCTGCACTGAGATTGTCGGACTGTCGGCTGATGGGGAGATGAAGGAAACTCTGGTGTAGGAGGGGAGGCAGTGGGTGGCTTCATTTTGGATTTTAGCGTAAAACGCTTCAGCCTTATTCTCGCTCCAAACGCTTTCAAGTTTATCGCTTATCAGTCTTCTAACTAACTCCCAGCAATGATGCGGTCTTTGAAGTGTGGAGGAGAGAGAGGAAATGGGGGGAAAAAAGAGAAAAAAATGTCTTTGCCTCAGAATTAATAGGATAACTTGATGCAATGTGAATCTATTATCGTGGAGGGTTAAGTGAGGCATCTGCTTTGAGAGCAGTCAAGCCTTGAGTATTTATATCCTTCCATTCATCGCATAGTTGTGTGTTTAATTAGATTATTTGATTATTAATGGGAGTTTAAAGCTGTCATGCCATATTAGGCACACAGTACCAAACATGCCTTGCTTGAAAACTGAGTGTGAACTCATAGTAATATCCTAATTATGCCTCTGTGGTTTGTGCCGACTGTGCCATGGAAGATCTGGAACTTTGGTTCCTGTGCTTGCAGAACTCTAAGTGTGAGAAAGATGTAGATTATTCAAGGCAGGAAACATCCAGGAATGTCAGTCAGTTCCTTGAGTTGTCCCTGACATTGACTGCTAGGGGAAAATGTATCAGTTACCCGGTTCTCAACCTAGAGGGCTTTGCTCTCTGATGAGTCTTGGCCTTGGGCTCCCTGGCCAGACCCCTTGTCGTCCCTTATTGCATCAGTATTCTGCAACAGTACTGTTTGTTTAAAATCATTTATATGGGCATTAAGGTGGAATTCCACTATTTCAAAAGAAATTCCCATTTGCTGTAAAGCTAAACCGTATTTGTGCATCAGGTTTTGTGGTGATACTATTTTGAGTGGTCCTTTTTAGATGGAACAAACACTCAAGGTACTCTAAGCAACATGTCAGAAACTTGAGGGTTAGGGTTAGGTTTTGAGTTGGGGTTAAGGTTAGGATTAGTACTGGCGCCAAGGCTAGGGTTAGGATTATGTAAGGTTGGGTAAGGTTAGGTTTTTGCATAATGGAAGTAACATATTACCAATACATCAGCTTAATATAAGTAATGTATTAGAACATCTACAAGATATTTTCTTCAATGCATTCAGATGCTTCACTACTACTTCTTCACTGATATTTTGTTGTATGTTGTGTTACTGATAATCTTTTTTTTATTAATTTAATGATTTATTAATCATTTACAAAAAACTTTTGTATGCACATTTTCTTGTATGCACAGGATGATGACGATGTGATTGTTAAGTAGTTGCTATGGTGTCAAGGGGGTTGCTAGGTTGTTACTCAGGGGTATGTTATCCCAGTTTGTTAGATGGTTCTTAGATGGTTGCTCTGGTATTGTAGTTGCTTGCTAAGGTGTTGCTTTGCAGATGGTGTCCAAAGTGGTTGCTAATGACACTAGTTGGTTGCTATGTTTCTGCAGGTTGTTGCTAAGGTGTTGTTAGGAGGTTCCTATGGTATATTAGCGAGTTGTTAAGGTGTTGTATTTGCTATAGTGCCCCGGGTGGTTGCTATGCTGTTATTAGCCAGTGAGTGCAAGTGCAAATTTGGTATTCTTTAATAAAGAGAACAGCTAGTAGAAAAACTGTAGGTGTTTCTAATAAAGCGGCCAGTAAGTGGAAGTAAAAGGTAGGTGTTTCTAATTGTAACACTCCAGAACCGATCCATATGCTAGCGGATGGAATTAGAAAAAAGATGCTTTACTAATATAAATACTTTGCCAACTCGTCATCAAAGCACAGGCAATGGTCAGATCCATAACAGTCCAAAAACACAAAAAGACAAACATAACCAGATGGCAATCAAAATCCAAAAGAGCAGAGACAAAAAACAGAGTCAAAAATCCAGAACAATAGTCAGAAAAACAAAGAGGCAAACACAAGAGAAAACGCTGATAAGAAAGCAATACCTCACAAAGTACTAACTAAAGCCTGGGCTTTAAATGCTAACTGTTATTGGTCACATGCACAAGGAAGACAGGCGAAAGTTATCAATATTCGGGTGAAGCAGAACGATGACTGGTTGTGGAATGAGCGTCATGAGTCACATGTTCTGCAAGCAAGTTCCAGGAGTTGGAGTTCTCTGATAGCACTAATCTGCATGGATGTGGGACACTAATAAAGTGGCCAGTGAGTGGAAGAAAAAAGGTAGGTGTTTCGAATAAAGTGGCCAGCAAGTAGAATTACAAGGTGTTTCTAATAAAGTGGTCAGTGAGTGGAAGTAAAAGGTCGGTGTTTCTAATAAAATGGCCAGAAAGTAGAAGTACAAGGTGTTTCTTATAAAGTGGCCAGTGAGTGAAAGCATAAGGAAGGTGTTTCTAATAAAGTGGCCAGTGAGTGAAAGCATAAGGAAGGTGTTTCTAATAAAGTGGCCAGAGAGTGGAAGCAAGAGGAAGGTGTTTCTCATAAAGTGTCCACAGAGTGGAAGCAAAAGGAAGGTGTTTCTAATAAAGTGGCCAGTAAGTGGAAGTACAAGTTAGGTGTTTCTAATAAAGTGGCCCGAAAGTAGAAGTATAAGGTGTTTCTTATAAAGTGGTCAGTGAGTGGAAGTAAAAGGAAGGTGTTTCTAATAAAGTGGCCAGCAAGTAGAAGTACAAGGTGTTTCTAATAAAGTGGTCAGTGAGTGGAAGCACAAGGTAGGTGTTTCCAGTAAAGTGGCCAATCAGAAGAAATATATTGTAGGTGTTTCTAATAAAGTGGCCAGTAAGTGGAAGTAAAACGTAGGTGCTTCTAAAGTGAAGTGATGTGTATAGTGATGTTTGTAAGGCATCCATATCAAATTATGCTGCAAAAAGTTGTCATAGTGAAGCGCTGCTTTATCTCCGATCTGTCCCTGTATGGAGGACGCTTGGAGCCAGTGTGGGAGGACAGGACGTCTGTCTCCCCCTCTTCTACCTCCCCCCCTCACCGTAAAAAGACTCTCTGTCAGTATATTCCGTTTCATGCTTTGCAAGGCCGCCCAAGCCTTGCCTTTGAAACGGAGCCACTGCTTCATCAACTTCCCGGATTAGGTCCGCTGGTCTGTATCAGTTACCCGGCTCTCAACCTAGAGGGCTTTGCTCTCTGATGAGTCTTTGCCTTGGGCTCCATAGCCAGAACCCTTGTCATCTCTTATCGCATCAGTATTCTGCAAATGTCTCATTTATTTAAAATCATTTATCTGGACATTAAAGGGGAATTCCACTTTTTCAAAATTTCTGCATAATTTATTGGTAAGATGTAAATTGTCTACAGCTGTGGCGATAAGAACCAACAGGGGCGTTGGCCGCACACATAACGATCCAGGACTCAGTTCAATGAGGAATTGTTTTGGATTTTTGTTCCTCCAAAAAAATAACAAAACACATGTTTTTATTTTGTTTTTTGCAAAAACAGATGTTTCCCCAATAATGATATTATTAAAGTTCTCTGCACATTTCCTCTTTCTTCACAATCAATCATTTTATCTTCAGTTTTTATATATTTCAAAAGCTGAGCAGTCATTTAGTGAAACTCTCATTGGCCTTTATTTTAAACAAATGATCCATCTGGGTTACGCTTTGTCCTGATAAACACTGTTTGAGGTTTGCAGGGTCTACAGAATTTTGTATCTCCCTCTCTCTCTCTGTTTTTAGAGAAGTGGATGAAGGTTCAGGCTGGTTAAAAAATACTCAGGGCTACAGACTCGCTAGGCCAGGCGATGCCCCGGGGAACCAGACGTCCTAAGCAATGCCTGAGGTAAGATTTTGGCCTAAAATAGTCTCCAAAGAAAACCTGTTTTTTCAGATTTATCACTGTTTCACCATCATCAACATATAAACTTGTGTAGGCTTACTGGTCATTTTGTGTTGAAAAACAAAATAGCTAAATTTGTGTTGTAAACTTCATGATCCCTGGTTCCCATAGTGACCACTGTAAAGAAATCTGAGTCAGTTAGTTTCTCTACAGTGAGCCATTTCACACCAAAGCACTCTGAATGACTTTGTGTACATCTCGGTGATTTACATTAATACAGTATAAAGTAGGCTAACAACAATTTTGTGGTTTGTTTTTCATACACAATATAGCCAAAATTATGTGGACACTTGACCATCAAATCTATATGAACTTTGCGGCCATAACAGTCTCCGCTTTTCTGGAAAGGCTTTCCACAAGATTCTGGACTGTATCTGTGAGATTTTGTGTCCATACAGTCAAAAGAGCGTTTGTGAGATCAAGCACAGATGTTGGATGAGAAGGCCTGGCTCAAAATAGGTTGAGGTCAGGGTTCTGAGCAGGCCACTGAGGTTCCTCCACATCAAACTCATCAAATAATGTCTCTATGGACCTCATTTTGTGCACAGGGGCTCAGTCATGCTGGAACAGGTAATGGCCTTCCCCGAACTGCTGCTACAAAGTTGGAAACATATAATTGTCTAAAAGCATCACATCACCCTTCACTGGAACTAAGGGGCCTGTAAAACAGCTCATTATCCCTCCTCCACCAAACTTTACTCTTGGCACTGTGCAAACTGATGTTGCTTCCAGAGGCAGTTTGGAACTCTTTAGTGAGTGATGCTACATGCTACGTCCTTTATCAATCAGTGGCCCTTCTCTTTGAGTTTGTGTTGTTCGCTGTTCATGGCCGAGCTGTTATATAATAGTATGTACAGCTGACTGGGGCAGCTCTAGTGGGGCAGAAATTTCTTTAACTGACTTGTGAGAAAGGTAGCATTCCATGACAGTGCCACATTTAAAGTCACTGAGCTTTTTAGTATGACCCAGGCTACTTCCAAGGTAACCCTACGGAGACTTCATGGCTGTGAGCTTGATTTTCTCTAGCAGTTAGCAATGGATGTGGCTGAAACATCTGAACTCAGTATTTAAGAGGGGTGTCCACATAGTTTTGGCTATGTAGTGTAGCTTGGGAGCTGGTTAGAATAATATATGTAGGTTTCAGCCATTCAGCCATTGGATTAGTTCAACTGCACCTGATTTAACTTAAAGATTGGCCAACATACACACACACACACACACACACACACACACACACCCCACACAAAATTTTTATATATATATATATATATATATATATATAT